>NC_043741.1:6453076-6492448 GCF_004337985.1 Pyricularia pennisetigena
CCTAAAAACAAAACCACCCATATCCACAAAGAAAAAGTCCGAGATCCGTATCTGACGTTATCTCCCGTTTGTCTTGCGAGAACAAGAACAAGAAAAGACAAGTCTACTGGAGTGAAAACGTGATGGTGATCATCGTCGATTCTCGACAGATCTTAGACGGGGCAGCTCTGTTTCACAAACGCAAATGATTTTGGGTCAGTCTCTGAACAAAAATAAAAAAAAGCAAAGCCTGGCGGCATAGACCCGAGCAGTGATGTAGTAATATGTGATTGATTTTATGCTTTGTCCTGTCTCGAGGGGGAATGGTCTTTTTTTGTCGTGACTTACAGCTCCGCACGAGCCGCATGTTTTGGAGCTGCCGTCAGAAGCAGCTCCGCACTTGGGGCAGGTCTTGTCATGCATGTTTGCGAGGTTTGTTTGATTGATTGATTGATTGGAGATTCTGATTTTTTTTTCTTTAAATGTTTCGAGAAAAGTTCAACAGACGTCTTCTTTTGCTTTTGTCGGTTTGATTGACAGTGGTTGGAACGAGAGAGAGAGAGAGTGTGTGCGTTGAGAGCTGAAGGTACTTGAGAGCGGGGTCATGTGAGGATCTTATATAGTGGTGTACAAGTGAGAAGTAGCTCTTTCTCTGTCTCTCTTCCCCTCCCCATGACACACACTCCCCCCTCTCCTCGTGAGCAGATGCCTGAATGAACAACATGGTAAATGCTCCAATCTGTCGGACGAAAACACCAAGGTATGTAGGTACTTTGCAAAGTACCTACACGCCCCCTTTTTTTGTACAAGGGCATTTACACCAGTAGCAGTGCATCATCTAGCTTTAGAGCCGGAGTTTACTTGCATGAACCCGGCGCGAAGATCATGAACCCAAATTCGCAGTACAAAAACGGAAAAACAACGCAGCGCTAACCTTGTCTTTTGCAGATTTGGTGTGGGGTGTTTTGTTTTTCTTGACACCACACTCCGTTACTGCTTTGCTCTCCAATCCGCGCGATCCCGTTGGACCGTTTCGGAGAATGCAGGCTAGGGGACCCCCCATGGATCCCTCTGCCCCTACGTCGACAAGTCCCGAGTAAACCGATTTTTTTTAGGAAGGGAGAAAAGGCACAGAATGTGCTTTTGGCTGAAACATACGGTGAGGGATAAAAGAGAGACAGAGAGAGAAAAAAAAAAAAAAAAAAAGCACTAGCCGTTTTGTTTATCTAGTCCAAGCAGCTGATCAGACTGTGTTATCGGACTAAGAATAAGTTGGCTCCTTTCTTCAGACCGGTAGTAGCCATAGAAGGTAGTTAGTTATCTCTGCTTCTCGCCTGACACGTGTGGTTATGATTATCAAGTGTTCTTGGTACGGATGAGCCACCATGGCAGCTGCACCACCATTATGCAGGGCATACAACCTGCCCGCCCCCTCCTAACTTTGAGCTACGCTGGCAACCAATACCTCGCCCCCGCTCCCCCCACACCGGCAGACCCTTGAACGGCAGATCGTGAGAAGGGTAGGGTGATTACGTCGCCAAGCAGGCGGCTGATCAGTTGCGTTTATAAACAATGTAATTATTGATGGCATGTCCCTGAAGGTAGGGAACCAGAGGTTCACTAAAAGATTATGCTCATATAATTGGCCGGCATACATACAACAGCAGGCAGATATGCTCTCTCAGGTTCAGACGGCGATGGACAACGAGAATGGCTTGGTCAACTATTAAATATTGAGAAACAGCAACAATACACTATCGTCTTTCCAAAGTTGGTCTACATGCAGACGGCCGGCCCTCCGTTGCCTGGTAAAAGCAAGACAAAGAGTCTGATGTCAGCAGCATATCGCCATCCAGAGACGGAGGCCGACTTACCTGTAATGATCTTCTCCAAGGACTGGAACAGGCTCACGACAAACACCAAGCACCCAAAGACGACGACGGCCCAGGCGCAATAGGTCCGCCAGCTCCGGCTCGCCAGCTTGATGTAGCAGAGGGGCGGCAGAATGTACGCCATGGCGCAGGCGCTGGTGGACCCGACGAGCTCAAAGATGACGCCCAGGTCGCACGTCATCAGGCTCAGGGCCATTGCGCTAACCACAAGGGCAGAGCTGAAGATGAGGTGCAGATTCAGGTTGAAGGGCTCTCCGGGGAAGTAGTAGTTGAACATTACCTCGCGGCACACAAAGGCCTCGAGCGGCAGCGTGGTGAGCATGTTGAGCCCAAAGCAGAGCCGTGCTATCGTCACCATGGTGTTGTCGGCCGGGAAGTTGTTGAGAACGTTGCCCAGCGTCTTGTCGCCAAAGGTCAGGAACCCCGCGAGCGCCATGAGGAGGCAGGCCAGCATCGACACACCCGTCGAGTAGTGCGTCACGCGCGAGAACCGGTCTATTGTCGGCTTCTCGAGGGATCCGTAGATGAGGAGGGAGTTGTGATGACAGACAAAGGCTGTATGCATGTACATGGATGCGTTGGCAGTTGTGTCAGTAGGGGGTTTTTGGCCTATCAAGTCTGTCACATATGAAATAGGAAATATCAAATATCAATATGATTTTTTCTTACCGAAAGATATTACGCCAATGGCTTGGGCTATACCCGTATTCACCGTCAGGAGTGACGTGTCAAAGGAGCCCCTCAGCTCTTTGGGAGTTAAAAGTCCCTGAATAACGACCGTAAAGACAATGACCAGCATGCTCACTAGAGCAAATGTGCTAGCTTTAGCGAGCTGTCATTTTGTGCTTGGTCAGTATGCAGACAAGAAAGGTAATAAAAAGCCATCCTGCCCAACGCTTCCCCTTCACAACCCCCCAAATTATAACGCACGCACCTTGGAAATGTCACGATACAGCGTCAACGGATAGCTAATGCCCAGGGTAAAAATCACAATGACGGCACGGCGGTCAGCGAGTAACCCGAGCACGGGTATGTTGCGCAAATCAGGCCAGATTGCCAGGAAGACATGCGGTATGCTGTCGCCCACAATGACACCAAAGGCCACCATGCCGCCAAACGCAAAAGCCCACTGGGCCACGCTGACGGCGATGAGGCCGGGCTTGCCGAAGCAACGCTCCACCGTCCCCTGGAAGCTGTTTGCTCCCGAGAGCTTGCTGTTGATCACGATGAGGCAGATGGTCCAGTCGACGACGACGGTCAGCGAGATGAGCAAGAACACGCCGGCCAGCAGGCCCGCGTTCTTGAAAGCGTACGGCTGGCCGATAATGCCCGCGCCAATGATGCTGTTGGCCATGTTCATAAATGCCGCGCGCAGGCCGCTCTTGGGCCGGTTGTGGTCCTCGGCCCACTCGGCGCCGCCGTCGACCCAGTCCGCTCCGCTGTTGGCCACCGAGACCGAGGGCGCCTCGATGTTGGTGAGCAGCGGCAGACGGCGCTCCGTCTCGGCGTTCTCGGGCTCAGAGTCGACGTCGAATTCGCTGTCGTAGCTGTCGAAGCTGGAGCGCGACGAAGGAGACGACAGCGCCAGCAGCGGGTGGTTGTACTCGCCCCCCAGACCCTGTCCTGGACCCCCCTGGGTGTTGCCATTGGATGCCCGGCGGCCATTATTGTTGGCTGCGCCGACGCCCCCGCCGACGACGATGGGCTGCAGATCGAAGCGTACTCGATTGGGCGTGCGGGGTGTGCGCGAGCCGCCCGTGAGGCTGGGCGAGTGTAGTGCAGACGGTCGGCGCTCTGTGTTCTGTAGGGATTGTGGTCTTCTCGAGAGCGGTTTCGAGTCTGAGGGTTGTTGTTGGTTTTGATGATGTTGTTGCTGCTGCTCTGAGGATTGCGGCACCGACCTGGGTGATGTTATTGCCGCGCCGGCAGGAGCGACATCTTGGTTGTGAGAGGCCAGCAGGCCAATGTCCTCCTCGTTGTCGTTGGCACGCGGCGTGGAGCTGCTGCTTCCGAGGAACGAAGATCTGGCCTTGGCCATTGGCAGCCGGTTCATCACCAGCGCATCTTATGCTGCCCCAGCAATGGTTTTCAAGTTCTCGTAACTGCTCAAATTCGTCCGGATAGTGCGTATTGGGGGCGTCGGCGAAAGAAGACAGTCCGGGTTGGCAGTTGTTTTGTGTGTCGTGTGTGCCCCAATACGACGTTGTAAGCTGCTCGGGATCGCTGATGCTTTCGGTTGGGTTGCTACCGAGGTCAAAGGTGCTCTCTGCTTGCGCTGTCTGCTCCAAGGATTGTCGCCTTAGTATTTCTTTTTATTTCTGGACAAACAACCAATGTCTATGGAAAAGAGGCTGTATTTCTGAGAGATGATTCGGGAGGCAAAGGAACCAGACAGGTAGGTATCTTGCCTCTATGGACGTCAAGTTCCGCCCGACGGACATTTAAGGGTCTTTTCTGCGTTTTCAGGAGCAAACTTGACACGCAGGGAAACCGTAATGTTAGTGTACTTACCCCTGCTTGCCCGTCAGAGCGTTTTTTGGGTTGTTCACGGTGTGCGCTTAGCTTAGTCTGGTACCTGACCTTGCAACCGGATCCACTTGACGAACATGAAATCCAAGTACAATTTATAGCCGCCGCGCATATTGGCGGTACTTTGTGCTAACGATAAGTAAGTAAGCTGAGTGATCAGCGTTGATTGCCGCACCCACCGACTTGGCACACCTTGCAACCAACCACCGTTCGACATAAAAGCCAGCTGCGCCGTGATGCATCCTCTGTTTTTTGAAAAGCACCAGGCCGAGGATTATGCGACGTCGTTCTAAGGAGTTTTCGCGAGTCTAGTCTGGACTGGAATAGTTTCCATCAGCTGAAGACGTTTTCTGTACGCACTAGTCTAGGTACAAAAACCCAAGGTACGTCCCAATTGCATTCCTGTTGGCACAAAGGCACCCCGAGTATCCAAACAACTTTTCAGTCGCTATTCGACTGTTCGCTATGTACTTCTGTGTACCCTTCCGGGTGGGTATCATAATTTACAATAAAATACACTTGACGAGCTCATCTCAATACCGTTCCACCGTCCGCCATGGACGCCAACCTGCAAATGGTAAGGTGCTATCGAATGCACATGCTGGTTATTTGCAACAAGCAAAATCCTCCTCACTAAGCCCTGGCTCTCACTTTACTCATCATTTTCTTTCCTCGTTTCTTTTCGCTGATAAATCCATGACATATTCTGGCTATGCTGATTATCCGGATGCCTTCTTGTTGAATGTAGGACACACGACGCTTTTTTTCTTCTTTTTTTTCAATAAAAAAAAATGGTGCCGAGGAGGTCATCATCAAAGCCCCGAAGCAGTCGTTCCTGCAATAAAGAATGATGCAGCCAACACGTATCGACTGAGATATATGCGTTGGGCTGGACTTGACGGCTGGTTAGATGAAGGCCGGGCCGACCCTGTTGACGACGTCGACGTTCCGCCCGTAGCAGAGCCATTCGCTTCTGGAGTGGTTGGGCCGTGTGCCAGAGGCGCCGAGGTCGTTACCGGTGTTTCTGAGGCGCTCGTGGTCGATGTGATTTGAGGTGGAACAGCCCGAGGGCCGAAGCCAATGCGGGTTTGGTCCATGTCGAAGACGGCATAGACATTTTTGAGGAATGTAGACCCGAGCAACCAGCTACCCCTGACGACCTCGTTGCCATACAGATTACTGACACACTCGCCGTTGGAATTGGGAGCCTGCAGCCAATCGCTCGTGAAGATGGTGTAGCTGGCGCCCGAGAAGGAGACGGTCAAGGGCTTGTTCGAGTCGCAAGGTGCCGTGTAGGTCACTCCATCGGAGCTCTTCGCACCGGGGATCTGCTTGTGGATAGCGTTGACATCACCAGGTGGACCGAAGATGTATGTCGTTCCCGTGTCGATATAGGCGCGTCTTCCCGAGATACCAGCCTTCTTGCCATCGTATGAAAAGTCGCCCATAGGGATGGCCCAGACACCACCAGCATTTTCCGGAACTTTGCTGTACGTGATATCCCCAACGTGCTTTGTCGAATCGATCCCACCAAAAGTGACCTCGCCCATGTTGGGTCCGTCCGAGTTGCGACTGACATAAACCCCCATCACGTTGGACTTGAATGCCTTCTCCTTCTTGAGAGTCTGAAGCAGATTGTCCGTGGCGCCGTTGGCCATGGATAAGCCAAGAATACCGTCGAATGGGAAATGGTTGAAGTGATCGGATGTATCGCTGGCAATACCGATAGTCATCGGGATCTTCTTGCCAGCGAGCGAGAGCGTGTCCCGTGCCAGCGATCCAGAAACCGATCCGCTGCCGTAGCTGATTGAAAAATCCTTCGCTTCAGCCTTGAAGGTGGATGAATCGCCAGATCCAAAAGTGTTGTGGATGGTGCACGGAGTCGACTTGCACGTCGAGCCCATGATCCAGGTTGTGCCGGCACCAGTATCCAAGAGCATCAGCATTTGCTTTGGACCAGAGCCTAAGCCGACATCCACAAAGTACGAAAAGTCGGTGCCATCCTGGTGGAGTGGTATGCTGTCTGCAGTCTTGGGATCCCGGGCCCTGGATATCGTATATCTGTTATTCTGCCGCCTGGCCAAGTTTGATTCCTCATGTTGCTCGTCGTTTCCAGACGAGGCCGTCTGACTGTACTTGGCTGAGAGATACCGAGCTATTCGCGATATGCTCTCCCCATGGGACTCGACCGCTTGGTTCTGTAGTGTCGCAACTAGTCAGTATGGTTGCACAGCAGTGTCGGTGACAGGCGCCGTCACACGAAGCTTACATTGGACGCCCTCCTGGACAGAGGGAAGGTCACAACCCCACCACTTTCAGGGCCTCGTTTTTGACTCTTCTGAGCCTCACAGCTGCTGTCTTCCTCGCATGGTATCCAAGGGAAGAAAGCATGACTGCTAGTAACCCAAAGAGCCAGATAAGCGAGATATATAGCAAGCATGGTGAGAAGGGCCGACGAATGGAGAATTTGCTTCTCTCAGCAGTAGACGATGTAAATTGTGTCGTCTTGCGGCAGAGATAAAAGCCGACCAATATCCAACCCAAGCCCTCCCTCGCTCTTCCCCCCCGATGGAACAAGGGAATGATTAGTGATTATGTAGGCCGCATTGGTTATAGACCGGATAAGTCGAGGTCGGGGGACCAGGTAACAGGATTGAATGCCCAAACAGAAACGCCGATGCTGGAACAAATGGCAGAATGCAAGAAGAGAGTCTGAGAAATTGTATGCCAAGGTGGAAAAGTTGCACAGGAATGTTCTGTAAGCCGGGAGACGGTACCCGGGCCGGTTGCAACTGGAGAAACGGAGAAACGCCAGACAACGCAAGACAAGAGAACCACTTCCTATGCAAGACAAAGAGGAGCCAAGGATGGTGGCGTCGGCAATGTTGAGCTTCGTTACGCTGGCCGAGAGAGACAAAAATCTGTGAGCAAAATGATGCCGGGCATGAAAGGAGGGTGATTGCCAGCTGATCAGGTAGATCCACCAAGCTTGATTAGGGAGGTAGATAGACAAGTACCCAAACCCAGGATTAGACTAGAAAGATGGACAACACCCAAGAAAGAAACAAAAAAAGGTAAAAAATCAAAAATGCCAGTGGTAACAAGAAAAAAAAAAAAAAAACTATGCCTCTACTGGTCGCTATTAAGAAACAAAGAAAACCAGCTCTAGGGTCGGTCGTACCTCATGAGGTATGGGGAGCGTGGCAAAAGTATGAATGGACGAGGTCGAAGGGAAACCAAACGAGGTTATTTGAGTGGTAAAGAAGGCTGGTCTGGCTGGTTAAAGCGAGCGCGGGGCACCAATAAGAGTGGAAAAGGGGTCACGTCGTCGGTGGACTCGTCGATTGAGAACGATACGAAGCTACCACAATAAAAAAAACAACGACTCTGAACAGCTACATAACCGCCCCCTTGCCCTCCATTTCAGACAAGGATGTCGATAAAGCCGCTGCAGTCACGTACGTCTACTTGCATCCACAGTAGTACTAGACCCTGGTGGCTCGATGGTCAGCAGCGCTAGGCGAATGCAGCCCAACACGGAGGTCATGGATGGTGGACAGTAAACCAGGGATCGCGCGCTTGTCAATTTCCCAAATTTGGCTTGGTTGTACTTTGCCGACCTCCCGATAAATAAAGGGATTGCAATCTTTGCGTTGAGGGTTTTCGAGGGAAATTAGGTATTGTCTGTAAATGAATCTCCGTCGTTTATGTCCGTGTAGTGGCTGAGCGTCTGCAAAATCTATATACTACACAAGTACCTCGAGTCTACTGCAGGTACCGAACGTTATTATTACCTATATTCCCTTAATCAGTTGAAGAAACGAAAGACGGGAGACAAAAAGAAAACTGACTCTATCAACTGTCGAATGATCAGCAAATCGGCTCAAAGTGGATCCTGGTAGGATTAAGACCCACGAACCCCCCACAGATTGCGCAAAATCACCCATGGAAAGCTGTTCTCTTGGTGGTTGGTTGTTCTCCATCCAGATCCACCACACACGGACTTTTACCCCACGCGGGTGCCAAAGTAGTAGACTGGCTGAGTCTTTTTATCCCAGCTTCGTGTCTCTTTCGGATAGATGAACCCGTACAATCAACCGCGAACCGCGAATAAATGCTTGTAATATGCAAGAGATATACTCGAAATCATTTCCCCGGTCTCTGGCACACCGGACGGAATGCATGTTGTTTGGCACCTCAGATGTCCAATAAACATTATACCGCGCTACAGCAAATACTTGGTACTACAAGAGAACAATACTTGAAGAAATGGAGTGAGACGGTCGCGTGTCGAACGTCGATCGACACCATTGAATGAAATCGAAAAAGGCACCAATCATCGTCCGCACGTCAAACCCGCCATCTGGTTGTTAGCTCCGGTTCAGGGTAGGCGGGTGCGCTAAAGGATGAACGACGCCCGCACCGCGGTTGCTTCTCGGCGCCAAATTAATACTTTCAAGGCTCCCAGGGCTCTCCCTCAGCAGAGCCAAGAAAAATAAGGGTTCCAACAGTCGCGTACAATCTCTCCTAGCCCTTGACCTGCAGTAGCTCGCTGCCCAGAGAGGAATCGATTCGCACGTCTCCTGGCCATCCGGTTATCAACAAAAACAAATACTTATGATGGGCAAGCGGAGGCGAGGCAAGTCCACCGCCGTCTCTGCTTTTCGCAACCAAAATGTTTTTTTTTTTTTCTCGAGCCGCGCTAGGCGCCACGTGCGATTTCGAAAAAAAAGAAAAGGAAAAGAAACGCTGATGATGTCTTGAAACTCCTCCGTTGATTGGAACATCGCGGGAAGGACTTGCCGTCTCCATGACAATAGTCTCCAACATGATCCTAATTAGCGCGGCATCAATTTCACTGTGTAGTACGCCCAACGCCTCTGCATGGCTTGCATTCAAACCACCTATCTATGAGGCGTAATCAATATGTGGAGGGGACCTCCAAGGAAACAATGGTCTAGGTCTAGTCCTAGATCGGATTGTGTACCTGGCTTCAAAAAAAGACGACCGTTTCCCGCTCGCAAGGCCCTCTCGGTAGTAAGAGGACGGACACCAATCGAGCCAGAGTTCTTGGTTCTTTATTCCCCGGCCCGCTTTGAACATTAACGCCCTTAGAAAGCCGCCAGGCTTTGGCGTCTTGGCCATGCCAATGTCAGAAATTCGCACGAAGGATCTGATAATGGAACATCCTTATATCTGCATGTCGCCCTAGTGTATAAAAATTCTTTCTTGTCGTCAACTTGCCGCGAATCAAAGTGTCATATACAATGTCTTTTGAGGATCACGCTATGCATGCATCATGTGACGGATGGAAATGCGGTCAGTCAATTTATTTGACGACAGTAGAGTCTAACCGCTCAACAATCATCTAGACGCATCCAGACTCACACGTTCGTGGATCTGAACCCAGTGTTCAGCCTTGCGTACAGTCTCGAGTCTCTTGGGCTCCTGTGATAGCGCGCAATGCAGAGCCTCGACTGCCGCGGCAAAGCTCTCCTTGCCAGCCAGCCCCGATCTTCCAGAGGCAATGGCCGAACGCAAGAATACCCAAACAGACTCGCCTGTCCACCGCAGCGACATGGCCAACTCTGCCGTCTCTTTGACTATGGCCTTCCACTCCTCCTCTGGCATATAGAGACTGAGGTGCGCCAAAAATGACCACCCTGACGTGTCGCTGTGATGCCGGAATACCCAGACCTTCACAGCCTCGGTGATCCTGCGAGTTTCCTGTGCGTGGTTTGTGCATACTGTTTCTTTGGACGGGCTGCCATGCAACGTCATCAAATATCGTGCATGGCTCCAGGCATAATAGTTCCTTGGGTGTCTCTCCGCCGAGACCATCACCAATTGAACAAAACTATCGTAAATTTTAATCGGCAGGCCCCATGTGGTGGTACACATCCGGACCAGCCATCTTCGGTGACCCCACAACGTTGGAGATTTTGTGTGTCGGTTCAGACGGCTCGTGAGAAGCGAGTCGACGAGCCACATCTCTCGAGATAACAGGGGAGCAAAAACATCCATGCTGCTTCGAGAAGCCTGCAGCAAGAGAAGCCTCTTGCGCGTGTTTGCGGCGGTCAGGTGCTCCGGGTCGAAGAGGAGCATCACGGCCGTGGCCTCGAGGACTTGGGAATCATGGCGGGAGATGTCTTGCATCAACTGCAGAAATCTTCTGCGGGCTTCTGTAAAAGCCGATATAAGCGAGGCTTTGGGTACAGCCACGGCATTTTCATCCTGGAGGACATGCGAGCCTGGAGGGACTGGATGGCTTTGCCCAAGAATCTCAATTTCTAGTAGCTGTGCTTGGTTTGCACCTGGTTGCGGCAGGGGTTGGTGAGTAAGAACATCTGCGATAGCTTGATATGCTACAACGTTGCAGTCATCCACATTAGACCTTGCAGCCAGTCCCTGAGCAGATGCCATGCCGAGGATTTTGTATGAAGTGAGGGCAAACAATTAAAGTAGCGATGTCGATGGCGGTGGAAACCCTTTTGGGGGGGCTGATGCAGGGTAGGCGAGATGTTCAGAGTGACGTGTTGCTGATCAGGAAGCGGGGCCCGCCAAAGCTGTTCTGGTCAAGCTGCAAGCTGCTTGCTTCGTGGCAAGCCCACGCTCTTGCACAAAGACACCAAAACCACACCGTGTCTGTCCATTATACCCCTCGTCCGTGGACCGCACGCCGCAAAGCACGCGACAACAAAGGCCCTGGGCCATAGCGAAAGGAAGCCCGAGCCCAAAGATGCCTTCACTCCTGATTCTGATCTTCACCATCGAGGTCGCTGTTGAGCTCATCAACACAATCGGCGCAGCGACCATCAACAACCTGGTAAGCCGGCTCGAAAAAAGCTACCGACCGATAGTCCCCGGCGACCACTTATGCGAGCAACCAGATTCCCAAGCTAACTCTTGCCGTCGTTGTCAAACAGCTATGGAGGATCTTCAATGCCTTGCCGACCAAACTGTCGACACAGTTTGCCGAGCAACGGAAGCTCCAGCAGGAATACCTCAAAGTTCGCCGTGAGCTGAACGCTACTAGCAGTCAGGATGAGTTTGCCAAGTGGGCAAAGCTGCGTAGACAGCACGACAAGCTGCTGGAGCAACTAGAGAAGCAGAGTAAGCACAGGACGCTCTCGGGTTTTGAGCATGTCGGACACTGGAAAGGATCCGTTTAGCTGACCACTGGATGCTCTTTGCCTCAACCGCAGAATCCGCACTCGACTCGACCAAAGGCAACTTTGACAAATACATCACCGGAATCCGTTGGATAGCCACTCAGGGACTACGATACTTCCTCCCATTTTGGTATGCCAAGGTCCCCATGTTCTGGCTGCCCTACGGCTGGTTTCCGTACTACGCAGAGTGGCTCGTGTCGTTCCCGCGTGCGCCCATGGGCAGCGTAAGCATAGCCTCGTGGCAGCTCGCATGCACGGGCTTTGTGGTGCTGATCAAGGATGCCATAACGGCACTCGTGGTCTTTGTGCTGGGCATGCGGGAGAGCAAGGTCAAGCAGGCCGTTCCGGTCAAGGCGGCGGCATCTGTTGGCAAAGGTGATGAGAAAACCAAGGCTGCATCGACGGCTACGAAGGAGGGAAAAAAGGAGCTATAGTTACTTTGAAGCCAGTCTTCCTCTCTAATTTTTTACTAGACGTTATGGACTTCTAAAACCATCTCCTGGCGCTCATCATGTTTTTGTCTCTCATCAATTTGACGCAAAGAATATCATTGTCCCCGAAGGAACTCATGCCCTGCAACACTACGTGAGATGACTCTTGGCAGAGTACTTTGGCTCGTTCTAGGCAGTCATATTGACTTTGAAGGACCATGGTGAATAAAGGTCATCAAAGCTTCGATAGTGCCAACCCGACCTTCCTCGTCGGGACGCCTTGCTTTGATGGAAAGCAGGTCGACAAGTCGCTGGTTCTACGTTTCAAGGTGTTTCTCTCGCTCAGGTGTTTTTCAGAACATGCATGTTCTGGTGGCTAAATCGAGCCAGTATAACCAGAGTTGTGGTTCTGGAGAGACACTCTAGAATGTTGCTTCTCTTTTTACTCGCGACTTCTGGCGAGTGTTTGTGAGAACGAAAACGGCCAGGCGATGAGGAAATTTTAGGAAAGGATTTTATCTGCTTCAAGCTGTGGGAACAAACGCGACGACCCCACTTTGCCTTCCCATGTCCGCTTCCGGCCGGCAGGCAGACCGATAAGACACCTGGCTGAAAGATAAAGACCAACCCCTGTCGGGCAACGTCGCGACTTCCAGCTAACCTTTACTTGTTCATCCCTTGTAGGTGCGAGGTATGTCAGTAACTTGGGAAGTTGGGTGCCTCTGGAACGTCACCTTCTCTTCAACCCGCAAACCATCAATCCAAACAGCGCCAGATTCTAGAGTGCCGCGCAAAAAGGGCCACGGGCTACTCTCGTCTGTAGAGTCAGAGTCTTAACAGCCTGGAACACAGGATACAACATTTACTTTGTATTCTAAAAAGGGAGTCTCCTGTCCTAAACTACCGCCATCATGTTGTCAATAAATTGGGGGACGTAAGTATTGTGACGGACTTTTGGACTCACAACAATTAGAACGTGACGTTTTAAAACTAAGGCATACGATAGTATCAAGTCCCTTCTACTTTTCTTTGGACCTTTCTTATTGCCAAAGATGATCGGCTACTATCGCAGCCTCCGCGCCTCATCCGCCCAGTCAAATCAACCTATCCGCCCTCCCTCGCCAGGTGCGCAGCGGGTCATAATCCTCCTGTGCGCCATAGCGATCGCCTTCATAGCCAAGACATTGCCGACGCTCTCTCCCGAGAACATCTTTGTCCTCACCGACTCCCGCATCCAGATACCCACCGACGTCCTCTTCAACCGCCTGGCGCACATGCGCCCCAATGGCAGCCTCACGGCGACTGACGAGGCCCTGCGCGCCCGCTTCGTCAACCTCGAGAGCCGCCTGCTGTACCTCAAGTTCGGCCCGGACGCGCTGGCCGACTGCCCCTTTTGCGTGTCGGAGGAGCCAAACACATACCTGTACTACGCGCTGCCGGACCTGCTCGCCCCGCACCTCCTCAACCTGGCCCTTCTCGCCATTGCGACGTCGGGCCTGGTCTCGGGCGGCGAGGGTCGCAGGTGGCGCAGCGTCGCCGTCATGTCCGCGGTTGCCATCGCCGCCGTGGATTTGTACATGGTCAACGCCTACGACCACCAGTCCAACGCGCGCGCCCTCCGCCCCGGGGACCTCGACATGTTCTTCTGGGCCGCGCGGCGCTGGCGCCATGCCGCCTTTGCGGCCCTGGACGTTGTCATCGCGGGGCTGATTTGGCTTTCTTCAACCAGGCGTCTGTTCACGGAGCCGCCCAGCCCACTGGAGCGCGTCGAGGCCGTCACGCGCGCGCTCGCCAGCGCCAAGAGCCGGCTGAGTGCCGTGTCCATCGTCAAGAACACGGCGAGTCGGGATTCGGCGCTGAGGGCGAGGTCTCACGCCTATTGGGCGCACGAGGTGGGCGTTATGAATGATGTCATGGAGGACAGGGAGGTCGTGGATGGGGTCAAGGATGCGTTGGAGAACCGCATCAAGATCTCGGCCATCTCGCAGGATGCCGAGACTTATGCACGGAATGTCATCGAGGCAGTGATTTCAGAGGATGACACTCCAAAAGAATAAGTTAGATTGCTATAAGATGGTAAAAAAAAAAAAAAAAAAAAAAAAAAAAAAAAAAAAAAAAAAAAAAAAAAAAAAAAAAAAAAAAGCTGTCGAAATGAAATGCTGAGAATTGACAGTTCACTGGCCTTCTTCTCTGTACTGTGACACGAGTTCATGGCCTGCTCCCGTGCTGTGGAAAATCTCTAGGTGGACGTGCATGATGCCTAGATCAGATGAAAGAAAGCCTGGTCGGCAATATAACTCCAGAGAAAAAGGCCAGGCATTATATGAAATACTGCTCTGGCGTTTCCGCTAAAGAATGAATAAAAACATATGCCAATAAAAGGGGCTCAAGATCTAGGACCATTCATCAAGATGACCAATATGCCACGGCCTTCCTCTGCTTTCTCCTCTACCATACATAAGCCTTCTGGTACTCTTCCCCCTGTTCCCCGACTCTGACTCGCTCAAGCCCCTCTAGTATCTGGCCTAGTCGTCCCCGTCGCGTTGCTAGACATGCTCCCTTTTCTCGACCCGAGGCCCATGCCGGCCACGCCGGTGCCGGCCTCGTCGACGCTCCTCTCAAGGAAGCCTGCCCAGAGCTCCGCGAGCGACTCCTTATTGGTGGGCGTCGTCGACGACTCGCTGAAGAACTCGGTGTTGAGCGACGGCGTGCTCGGGGTGCGGTGGAAGGGCGCCGACGGTAGCCGTAGGCTACTGCTGGACGTGCCCGGCCTCGCGAGCCCGGCCTGCTCTTTTTGCTCCTCGCTCCAGCTGAGGATGCCGGATATGACCTGTAATACCTGAAATTTTTTGGGATCGGAGCGGTCGAGTGCTAGGAACTGTAGGAAAAGGTTGGTGACGACTTGTCTGGACGAGTTTGATGAGGTATCGTTAGTGAGAAAAAAAAAAAAAAAAAAAAAAGCGGCGGAGGAGCACTTCGTGTGATAGACACGATCAACATACCTGTCGACGTTTTCTTCCGGCTTGTTCTTTTTAATGTATTTGAGGGCCTTGGTCAGGTGATCGTTGAGCACGATAGCCTCATGCCTCAGCTTGCCAATCAGCAAGTTCTTCTCCTTGACCTCCTTCTCGAACGGAGCCATGCGCTCCAGCTCCTTGGACAACTGCTCGCGGGCGGCCACGGCCTCTTCAGCCAGTCGGGCCGCCTCTTTGGCTTTCCTATTGGCGGCCTCGAGCTGCTCCTCGGAGCTTTCTACGACCTCGCGCAGCTCGCGTTTCCTGGCCTCCTGGATCTCCCGCAGCGCCCTCTGCAGCGCATCGACGGCCTGCGCCTGCGCGTCCCGCTCCGAGGCGGCGCGCTCGTGCGCCTCGCGCAGCTGGCCAGCCTCGGCCTCGAGCTCGGCCACCTTGTCGGCCAAGCTGTCCCTGACCGACTTTTGCTCCATGGCGATGACCTCCCACTCGCCCATGGCGCTGCTCGTCCGGTCCAGCTCGACCTTGTAGCTGTGCAGCTGCCGCGCCATGTCCTCCTTCTCCTTGAGCCAGTTCTGCTGCGACAGGTTGCCGCGGCTGCGCAGCGACGACAGCTCGCGGTTGGACTCGTGCAGCTCCTCGCGCAACCTCTCGGCCTCGGCCTCGGCCTCCTCCGCCCGCTTGACAAGCCCCTCGCTCTGGCCCTCGAGCTCCTCCACGCGGTCCTTGGCCTCGGCCAGCTCCTCCCTGTCCCGCTTAAGCCTGTCCCCGAGGGTCTCCTTGATCTTCTCGACCCTTCCGAGGAGGGTTTGGTATTGGTCCTCGGCGCGGTCGCGGGCCGCCTCGGACTCTTCGAGCTCGGTGCGCAGTTGGGACGTATCGGTCGCATGAGATTCGCGGAGAGACTCGAGCTGGCGGCGGAGCTGCTCAACCTCGGTCCGGAGGGCGTCTCGCTCCTCCGTCATGGCCGCCAGCTTCGCGCTCGTGTCTCCTGTGTTGCCTTCCTGCGATTGAGACTGTCGACTGGTGTCTGATGGTGGTGTGGCTTCTTCTGTTGGTGATTGGGGCGGCTGTGGCTGGGGTGACTTGCCGTTGGCACCGGCATGGCCATTGGCAGCGTCTCCATTTTCTGGCGCCTCATCTTCTGGTTCTGGCGGGGGTGCAGTCTGCATAGCAAGAGGTAATCGGAAAGCTCAAAGTCAGCATGCTGCGCGAAGGAAAGAGTTGGAAGAGGGTGGTTGATGAGAGCTGGCGCTTACCTCTCCATCCGACGCTTCCTCCTCCTGCTGAGCGTTTTCTGCTGGCTTTGCCTTGCCGGCGGTCTTCTTCTTTTTGTTGTTCTTCTTTTTTGATGCTGTAGGAAGCAAAACAAAAAGAGCCGACGTATAACGGTCAGGGTCAGCAGCAAGCCACGAGTGGCGGGAGGGGATAAATACGAATTGGGGGCGTGGATGAGGGCGTCTGGCCTAGGCTGGGCGAGGACGGACCTTGAGACTCGGTAGTCGGTGCGGTGGAAGCCATGATGGCTCAATGAATGGACAGTCGAGGCGTGCAGTTAACCCGAGGGGCAACTAAATGTAACGGCTTTCGGGAGGAGGGTTTACGCCGGAGCTCGGGGCCGCATGTAGGGCGGCGGGCGGTTTGGTTTACGATCGTATGGTTTGGGGTCTCCCAACTCAATTGATTCTCTCTCTCTCTTTCTCTGTCTTTGCTTTGCTCTTCTTTTTCTTCTTCTTCTTCTTTTCCTGCCTCAATGTTTGAGATGTATTTCTTCCTGTCGCAGGCGGCGGGCACTTCTTGGGCTTGATCCAAGTAGCTATTACAGGGTAAAAGTCGGAGGTTGAAACCGCCACGACGAGGGTTCCCACTGGCACGTACGTCTTCCCGCACCGTGTCTCTCCAGGTTTATTCTGGACACATTTAAGGTGTAGCGGGGAATCTTTTTTGGAGAGTCCCGGCCAAAAATAGACTAGGTCTATATCGGAACAGAATGTTACG
This sequence comes from Pyricularia pennisetigena, assembly GCF_004337985.1. NCBI lineage: Eukaryota > Fungi > Ascomycota > Sordariomycetes > Magnaporthales > Pyriculariaceae > Pyricularia > Pyricularia pennisetigena. The sequence goes on from NC_043741.1 coordinate 6,470,050, forward strand.
TCCCTGTTTGCAAGGGGAGAGTATTCAGTTCTGGTGCTAGCAACGGTACACTGAACCATGTCTTGGCGGTGTTGACACGGGTACTTCAATTGAGAACACGAGTTTGCGTGATTGCGACGTTTGGATCATTTCAAGAACCTTGGTTGTTTACTGTAAGTAAATGTATGTACTGCAGGTACCTCCTCCCTGGGTACCTTTTACCTACTCAACCTTGCCAGCCATGATTTGTACATCGCATCTCTACAACTTATCGTTCATCCCAAAAAACAAAAGCCAATGATTTTTTTTTTTTTTTATTTTTTATTTTCCCTCTCTCTCTCTCTCTTTCGAATGGAGTATCTCAAATCCATGCATGCATTTCACTCCACAAAGCGATGACCCAAAACCATCGTGATCTTGGGATCCACACGTGAAAGGTCTCGTGATGAGCTCAACCAACCCCATCCGCATCCACCCCACTGCTGGGGTAAATATTTCACCCATTGAGCTAGCCTGTATTTTCTCCTAAGGATTTCCTTCTTCTTTCACATACATATTTGCCCTTCAGGTCGGGACAACATACCGTCGCGAATAAGGCCTCGATGATCAAATCGGAAGCAGTGGCCATTTTCAAACAAGGCCTGAAGTAGACCAATTCTATTCGCACTTTATAATCCTGGCGCCTTGCCCCGAGTCTCCTCCCCATTTTCCTTTTTTTGGGAAGGAAGCTCACTGGTGGTGTCGGGTTCGCTATGTGCAAACAAATTTCTCTTGATTCTCGACGGCTTGACGCGTGTGTAGACTTCATAGCTTGCGCGTCTTCAACACCAGAGCCCTTGCCCCTCTGCGGTTCCGCACCGTTGGTTCCATGGCATATCCCCTGAATCACCCGGATAGTACGCGCGTTGATGGAGGCTCAGCAACCGTATGGAACATTTACTATTGGTTATTGTACACAAGCTGCACTAGTACTCTTGATTGCTGATTGACTACATAACTTAGCTGCACTTGTACTGTGCGAGATTTTCTTTGTCCAATTACACAAGCGACCTGTGAACTTCCGACTGTTGTCGGACGTCGATCCCCAGCTTTTTCAGGTGTACCTCTCTTGATGTCAGATCGTTCGGAATCGCGACTAATTTAGTCCCAGAAGGTAGCTGGTCGTGTTCATCAACTGAGCAGCCGCCTTTCGCTAATTTGAAATCGTATCTCTTTTTATCGATATTGATGAAGCCTGTGTCATCTTGGAAAGCCCAACTCGAACCAAGGTAGTTTTTGTTGTCTGTGCTCCAAGCCTCAACGATACAAGATGACGAAAAGATCGGCATTTTCGGCAACGAAAACGACGGCATTTTCGGTAACGATAACACCGGCAAAGCCGTAGCCGTGGTCATAACTGTCGAAATGGCGAAAAGAGATACGAAGTGCATTGTGATGATGAGAAAGAAAAAAAAAGAAAAAAAAAAAAAAAAGAGTAAAGTACTTAAAACGAGTGTGGTCGGGAGGTTATACTGAGTGAGTACCTGATAGTTGGATGAGAACCTCGCCTACGGGTGAGCGAGGTTGGGAATTAACATATATAATGAGGGAAAACCCACAATATACATATTAAATTCGACTATATTATAATTAGGTTTATAGGTATAACCATTTTTTTAAATATATACATAAATATATTTATATTTAAACCAGCTGTTATTTCCATATAAATTATAAATAAATACGAACATCGTTAAAATGGTGTGCCGGGTTGTAAGTAGGCATTACTGTTAACGCAATCAATGCAAGACCAAGCACAGACCGACCGGTCATCTCCGATTACCAACGGTCATAACTGTGGAAATGGCGAAAAGAGATACCAAGTGCATTGTGATGATAAGAATGAAAAAAAGAATGAAAAAAAGAGTAAAGTACTTAAAACGAGTGTGGTCGGGAGGTTATACTGAATGAATACCTGATAATTGGATGAGAACCTCGCCTACGGGTAAGCGAGGTTGGGAATTAATATATATAATGAAGGAAAACCCATAGTATACATATTAAATTCGATTATATTATAATTAGGTTTATGGGTATAAACATTTTTTTAAAATATATATGTATGTTTGTATTTAACCCAGCTGTTATTTCCATATAAATCATAAATAAATACGAATATCGTTAAAATGGTGTGCCGGGTTGAAAGTAGGCATTACTGTTAACGCAACCAATGCAAGACCAAGCACAGACCGACCGGTCATCTCCGACTACCAAAGGGAAGAACGGAGGGGGGGGGGGGGCGGGGGNACACGCGTTGCTGGTTCATACCTGGCAACCACTCACAGATGCCACTTTTGTTTTGTCTACCCGCGATTAGCACCTGGGGAAAATAGCTCTCTTTCCCAATCGCAATCCTCGGGTCTGGAGCCAAATGCAGACTCCGATTACGAGCCTTCTTTGTTCATTAACACAGTGACAAAAATTTTCGTCGGCTTTCTACCTTGTCATGCATTCAGAAACTCAGCGGTACCTAGGGTAACCTTTGTTGCCCGACAGAGTGTGTGCCGTGTTCCATCGCACCGGGCATCAAAACAAGCCTTTATTGGATCTAAGAGGAAGACCAATGGCACCTGCTACCTGCTACCTGCATTAAATGTGGTTTCTGACACCCAGCCGCGTTAGGAATGTTCCAAACTCGAGGGAATAATTTCTTTCCTCACTTGATCCAAGTTTCCAGCTGACCATATCATACCGACCACCACCACCACCTCCTCCTCCTCCACCACTAGCATTCATTCAGCTCTCAATCGGCTGCATTTTGTGCCTTGCATTTTGTGCCTGGCAAATTGCTCGCTGGCAATGCGCGCCCAAGTCAAGGAATGCCAGACCATCGTTCAATCTCGATCAGGCGAATGTCACCACCATTCCTGCGCCAGATCCAGTGGGATAAATAGATATTATTTATTTATTTATTTTTATTTTTATTTTTCTCGAGTACTGGCTTGATCCACTATTACCACAAGGATCCTGTGGACAGCAGCGGCATTTAGGCGGCTTCTGATCAATACAGTAATTACCGTCCACCAAACCCGTGCAGTCAAATAAGTTTGGAAGCCATGAGTGAAGATAACAGGGAGACAAAGAGTTTCTGGGGCTTTCTCAAGTCCAAAACAAATATTAACAAGGGTGACTACAGGGTAATTAATCATCTCCCTAGAATAACCCGAATCATTTCGTGTCTGTCATATGACAAGAGCTGACCGCGGCCGAAAAGGACGACCGCAATTATCATCGGTCACGTGGGAAAGATGATTTCTACAGCCCGGACGCACATCATGAATCCAGTAGAAGTGTCGATGCCAAAGGGAAAGGCCCGGAGAGGCCAGTTGCGCCACCATCCCCAATAGCAGGTCGCAGGCGACGAGGGCGAGGACCCCTGCACGACTGGCCGCCTTCGGGAGTGCTGAGCCACGAGGACCTGACCTTAGGCCACGCCCTTGACTTGATCTCCAGAGGAGCTCCGGTATGGAACGGTCACAAGCGGCCCATTCAACATTTCCCCGAAGAGTACTGTCATCTGTATGCCACGACAACCCCTGGCAGCAATAGGAACAGCAAAAAGAAGGGCAAGGACAACCGACAAGATGCCAAGGATAGCGATGTCGCCAATCTGCACAACGCGATGGTGCAACTCATGACAATGTGCTTGATGCCGCCCGGCCCTGCGGCCAAGCCCTGGGACACGGTGGAACAGCGTCCGAGCTACGCCTTTCACTATGGTGTTCGTCCGGGCACCGTGACACTCAACAGTTGGGTTTCGCGTGCCAGCGTTTTGCCGCCGCCCATGGCCCTGCGTGACTCGGGCGCCACTCCCCGCGACGCTGATCTCGAGACGATATTGAAGCGGCTCCAGGAGCTCGAACTCTACGGGCTCGAAGAAGATGACGAGAAGCTCATGTATAGAAATCTGTACCGAAAATTTTTGCGGGATCCCGAAAAGGACACTAGACCCCACAGGACGCTGGATCTACAAATCACCGACTTGATAATGGTGCTTTCACGACCAGCGAATGGCCCTGGAGGTTGGATCGACTACTCAGAACCCCGAAACCAGATTGCAACAAGATTTCTGTTTGATACCAGCGAGGAGAATCACGAGAACTATGTTCGCTTCTTCCACCAGTTGCTGCTGAGCTGCGAGCTGGACCTTCGGATCAACGCCCGGAAACATATGGATGCAGCCCGCCATAAGCTCCTGGTACAGCTACCTCCATCCATAAGGTGGAGCATAGCACTGTCGAGGCGTTGGCTGGATAACATGAGGATAGAGAAGTACGGCGAGACAGCTAAACAAGGTATGATTGCCCTCTACTTCCTCATTCACGGGACCACATTTCAATTTGCTGACCCGGAGCCATGTACCTCCCGTGGTTGAACGTGCAGTCAAAATCCGGTTTAGGCTCAAGAACAGGCAAATAAAAATGCTCAAGCGGTTTGCCCAGATGTTAAAGTAAGAGACATGGCATACGCAAGTCAACCCATCCGAGGTGTAACAGCTTCTGATATTTACTTGCAGATGGCCGAATCTTGCCGATACAGTCGAGGAAATATACCAAGCCGATGATGACGACGCACTCGGCACCATCAGTTCTCATGCGATGGCTTTCTTCAGCGGACTGGTTCTTCCAGGGGTGAGCTCTCTTTCTCTCTCTCCTCCTCTCTCTCCTGCACATGCTTCCATTCATTGAAGCACGTGTGAGGTAGCTCGACATGCACTCCTTGAAACTGATGACTAAACTTGACCAGCCTACGTTTCCATTCCTGATGATGAACTCGCTGGTGGACCTGGACCCCGACAAGGCAACGGATGACCTCGCTCTTTTAACCCACATACACCCAGCCTGTGGGTTTCAATACCGCGGAGGCCAAACTTACTGGTCATCAGCCTCTATTGTGGGCAAGGTTCTGGCGCCAACGTGCATGGAGGTCGGCGGCTGGGTGGGCCCGGCAATGTCGACAACGGACTTACCCCGTACACAAATTGCCCGGATTCGAACTCGGGTACCCAAGCCGACGCCTAATGGAAGCAATGCCTCGGTCGCAAAGACGGCCAGCCCAACCGACAAAAGGTTGATGACGCCTGAGCAGGTCTTGTCCATGAAAGAACGCTCTGATCCGCTCGGGCCTCCATCGGACGTATATCCCGTTCGCGACTATGACCTGCCTCTGCCAAAGGGTGACTCGTTGGGCACCGGCGAGATCATCGACATCGTCCGGCTTGTCAAGCTGACACTTAAGCGGCTCGGTGGGCCTCCGCCTGACAATAGACCAGTCGGCGTAGCACAGTATGATGCAGGAGTACAGTTCGCCATTGACAGTGTGTCATGGCCGCTGCGGCTCAGCTTCGACGTTGACTTCATATATGCCCACCCATGTGAGCCAAACGGCGGGCCCCACCCTTTGTTCTTTGAATATGCCTACGTCAGTGTAGCGGTCGACAGGGTGGTCGACGTCCACGACTGGGGCGGTCTGTACGGCGGAGATCCGGACAGCTCAGCATCGTCGTTAGGTACTGCCGGAGGCGGGCGGCGGCCGCCAAGACGGCCGCCACCAGTGAAGCGAGATCCCGACGAGGTGGACAAGGTGCTCGTGGTTGAAGCGTTTGGAGTGCCAGACAATGAGGTGTTGGCGCGCGCTTGGTGTGCGCATTGGGGCCTGAGTGCAGTGGTTGCGGACGTGAGGAAGACATGGTGAGTCTGGATCGACTGCTTATTGACCTGCAGATATAGATACTGACTCGTTATATCACTGCAGTATGGCCTGCGCCATCCGGACGGCTTATGCCGCGACAGTGACGGTTGTGATTTTGGTGGAAAACGTCAAGGGTGATTTTTGATTGGTGACTGATGATACCCAGTTAGTTTAAGTTAGATCCTCTGTACTAATACTAATGATACATGTTATGTGCACATTGGTGAAGTAAGTCGCAAGTTGAATAATGCATTGTAGTATCCAAATATAAGGAGACAGAAAGGCTGAAATAGAGCGAGCTAAAATAAACCAAGCAGGCAGGCAAGAGCACCCCTGAATCGCAGCGGGGAAGAGACGCAAGGGTTCCGCCGATTTGGTCTTCACCGCCTAAAAGTTGCGCGTGGGTGCCCGCGGCAGAATTGCAAATTTCCCGCGCGTGGGCGACGGGTCCAAGAGAAAGGAGCCCCCGACCGCCTCAAGCAATATCATCCTTCATCTTGCAAGCTTTTGAAATTTTGACATAGAAGGGGGAAAAAAAAAGGCATAGGAAAACCATACAAGCAAAAAATGGCGGCCGCAGTATCAAAGAAAGGTAGAGGTAAATTTGCTCACTGAAGTTGTTTTTTTTTTCCTCTGGCCTCTTATTTCCTATGCTCTTTTATTTTTTTTTGTTGTGAAGGCGCACTGAAGCTAACTGTCCCCTCCGCAATCCAGCCACCCGCGCAAAACCTGCAGCGCAGGCGACCGACTCCCCCAAGGCCGCCGTAGAGTCGCCGCAGTCGGCTAAGCGCAAGGCCGAATCTGAGGCGACGCCTGTTGTGACAAAGAAGGCCAAGGCCGAGAAGAACAAGAAGGCCGTCGCTGCCGCTACCACCACCAGCAGCGACAAGCAGGAGGCAGCACACAAGAAGTCGGCGGCAGCGACGACGACGACGCCAACGACAAATGCAGGCAGCACAAAGGCGGGGAAGAAGGCGGATAATGAGGAGGCTGCCGCCGAGGAGGAGATTGCCCTGGACGACGACGACTCAGAGGAGGAGGAGCGCGAGGATCAAGCCCTCGTCAGCAAGCTGGGCTTTGAGGTTTCAGACGATGATGAGGAGGGCGGCGATTACGCCGCGGGCACCGACGTCGGCAAGGTGCCCAAGGTGTCTGCCAAGGTCAAGAAGAGCGCCGAGGCTGGATCCAGTGACGGCCCGCGCGTCATATACATTGGCCACATCCCGTATGGTTTCTTTGAGCACGAGATAAGACAAGTATGTATATGCCAAAGCGTTTCACCTACAGGTGTTCTCTTTCTTTTTTTTTTTTTCTTCTTCCCCCTCTCCAACTCTATATTCAAGCTAACATTGCTGGAAACCCGTCCCCAAAATAGTACCTCTCTCAGTTCGGCCCAATAACCAACCTCCGCCTCTCACGCAACAAGAAGACGGGCGCGAGCAAAGGGTACGCCTTTGTCGAGTTCCAGGACGCCAGCACGGCCGCCATCGTGGCCAAGACAATGGACGCGTACCTGCTGTTTGGGCGCATCCTTAAGGTCAAGCTCGTGCCGCGCGAGAGCCAGCATGACGACCTGTTCAAAGGCGCCAACCGCCGCTTCAAAAAGGTCCCCTGGACCAAGATGGCCGGCAAGGAGCTCGAGAAGCCCAAGGGTGAGGCTCGGTGGGGCAAGGCCGTCGAGAAGGAGAACAGGAGGCGCTCCGGCAGGCTCGAGAAGCTCAAGGAGCTGATGGGTTATGAGTTCGAGGCTCCCGCCGTCAAGCCCGCTGCCGCCGCCCTAGAGGCCAAGAAGACGGCCGAGCTCGAGGCTCCGCCCAAGGAGGACGATGGCGAGAAGGAGAAGCCCAAGGCCATCGAGGCCCCGCCCGCCGCTGAGAAGGAGCCCGTCGTGGAGGCGGCCAACAGCCCAGCTGCAAAACCTGCCAAGACGACCAAGGCAAAGAAGGGGAGGAAGGCCAAGTCTTGAGCTTGTAGTAATGACTTGTTCTGTTGCATCGAGTTCCAAGTGAAAGAAAAATAGAGATATGGTCATGACTACTGGCTAGCCCTAATGAATGAAAAACAAATACGCGCATGCTTCTCATTCGCAGTTTACTACTGTCTTTTTAAAGGTGCCTGAAACCCTTTTCTCGCTGTGAATTTGGACAAATCTGTCATGACAAAATGAATGTATATACTTTTTTTTGTTAACCTATGAAGAGTAGTTACGGGCCAAGCGTTACAATTTGACCATAACCCAGCCCCTTGGTATCTGCCGTCATTTTGCTAAAAGTACAACGTTGATGGAATTCAATGACCGCCGCTCCGCCCAAATGCCCTTTCTGTTTCAGGATGCGTACCTCTCTCTCTCTCTCTCTCTCTCTCTGTGTGTGTGTGTGTGTGTCCGTACGTGCATTGAGAAAAAAAACAGCCCGTATTTCCCGGCCAGCAAAGACCGTATAGCCGCCTGATCTTCCTCTCAGCGAAGCTCATCGATAGCATAGGTACTGTTGATCGAGCTAGCAAGGCCGCCGTTGGATCCAGCAAGATCTTCCCACCTCTCCAGCGCGGACCGGTACTATACAGCAGTGAAGATCAAAATTAGCGACGGAGCGATATAGTGGGCAACCATGAGTTGGGTGTTTTTGAGGGGCGGGGAGACTTGGAAGACGAGAATCAAGGATATCTTACCACAAACACAAAGTTCAAAACCAGCGCGACCACAAGCCCCAAGCTGACCGTGAGGGGGCCAATGATATTATCAAAGTCCTGACCGCTCCTGGCCATGATCATCTGCCTGCGTGACTTGAAGGTGTAGTATCCCCACCCGGCCGCGAACGCTGCCATACCCAGGTACGCGATGCCAACAACTTCACCCACCATGTGGGCCTCATCCGGCGACTGCTTCTTGCTTCTGCCCGCTGCCGCCGTGTACAAGCCCACAGCAAGCGATCCAAGAAGCACCGCAATGTGCTGCCATTTGAGGAACGTACGTTCGTTGGCCAGCCAAACCTTTGCCTCAACTTTCAGAGGCCCATCGTTCTTGATCCATTCCTTGGGTTCTACGACGCCCTCTGGAAGCTGCGAAAGAGATCCACCGGCCTCACGTTCGCGCTTAGCGCGGGCATACCTGGTCATCGAGAAACCGGGTAGCACCGAAGAGAGAGTACCGTAGCCCTTCTGGGACTCCTCGACAGCTGTAGCATCGTCGTCTGCCGAGCCTTGTCGGTCTCGAGTCTCCCCTGGGCCCGGGTAGGAGCGAGGGTGAGAAGCCGAGGCCTGCGTGTTGATTCCCGCATCGACCGAAGCGCGCTCTGAAAGGTATGACTTGCCCCCCTTGGGCGAGCTTCTTGGCTTGAACGAGCCAACTTTGGCGCCCAAGAAGCTTCCAACTACCATTTCGTCTTCTGCACGTTCCATCTTCCTCTGCTCCTCCTCGCGGAACGCCGTGTGTGGATCCTTGCGAATGTCCATCTCCAGGTCACTCAGCCAGAAAGGAAGCGCGTTCACGTAATCGTCAAACAGGCTGGCTACACCATGCGCAAACTTGGAAAAGCGTGGCACGGGGTGCACCAGGTGCGATGCCATGAGGTCCTCGATCCAGGCGGGCCGGCGGCGGGTGTTATCCTCCTTCAGCTTGACTTCGAGTACCGCATAGGGGAACCTTGAGATCTCGCTCGGGTTGATATCCTTGAAAGGATAAGTGACGCTCCGGTTATCAATGTCCCTGCGGTGCCAGTCGTCCGGATCCCGACAAGGGTGTCGCTTGTCCAGGACATCCTCACGCACAAAGACAAGCTCCGTGTCGATCGAGATGCGCACGCGGTCATCGGCAGGTTTCTGGAACGCCGTGCGAACATAGTTCGCCCGAAGAAGGGGCTGAAGCTTGTTGTCAAGAACAAACTTCTGGATGGTGTCGGCGGTCGACTTGAGGCCATCGATTTCTTCTTGCGACCGCCCCTGTCGTTCCATTTTTTGTATCGTCTTCTCCATCTTGTAGTCGCCATCAAGGAACGACTTGATGTACTTTTCCTTGATCACGAGCCTCCTCTCCTCGCTGCTACCATTCGAGTTCACCGTCTTTTGCTCCAGGAACACATCTGGCTTTGTCGACAGTAGACCGTACCACCTGAGGCGCAGAGAGGCTGCTTCGTCCTTCTGCTCCACCTTTTTCAAGTACAGGTCGAATTTGGAGTTGTCAAAGTAGAGCGAAGACTGCCTGGGGTCGTCAGACCCGTCCACCTCTTTAGACGATTGCTGGCTGTAAACCAGAGATGGCAACCGCCGCAGAATGTATGTCTTGACCTCAAGGAGGTTGTCAGGGTGCACCCAGACTAACCGAAGCGACCAATGTCAGCCCTTGTATTTCACATTTGAAAAGATTTTGGGGGGGGGGGTTTCTTCTTCCCCAAGGTAGTCAAAGAGATCCCCACTTACACTTGTGAGCCGTATACCTCTCGCCATTCAGAGTCTCGGGCTGGATCTCTTGAAGATCCAGTGGGAGAGGGACGTCACCAGCGCCCTCCTCGAGCTGCTCCCTGACTGCAAAGTACATGAGCGAAAGCTTGCGCAGCAGAGGCGCATATCCCACCTCCGAGTTGAACGGAGTTATAGCCAAGCGAGCCTGCATCATGGGCCGGATGCGATAGCGGCCGCCACGTTTCCGGTCGTGCTTCTTCACAATCTTGAGGAAGCCCGTGTAGTTTAGGGCGCTGTAAGACTTGAGGGCGCGGATGTCGTTGGTGATCTGATCCAACTCGGCCTCGAGCTCGCGAATCTTGTCCTTATCAACCTCGGGCGTCTTCTCTTTGCCCTTGCCCTTGCCGTTGTCGGCGGATTCGGACTCGTCGTTCTTGCTGCCGCCCTCACCCATCTCGGCCGGAGTCAATTGCTTCAACTTGTCAAAGGCGGCATCTACGCGATCCCGTAACTGCGCAAAAGTTTCCTCGTGGAACCTCGCCACCTTTTCGAGCTGGTTGTTCAGGAGCTCGTCGCCGAAGCGACGCTCGTCCTCCTCGGTCCATGGCTGGTCATCCTCGTCCGACTTGTCCTCGCGCAGGATCGACTTGAGTTTCGCGTAATCGATGTACTTGTCCTTCCATGGCGAATGGATCGACTGACGGAGAGTCTTACCAAACCGCATGACGTCGGCGAGGAGGTGTCGATGCTATGATGATGTTTCCACGAAAACGTCGCTCAGGAGTGCTAGCAGGGTTTGGGGATACGTCGGATAAACAATGAATGCTAGGCTAACATCTGTGCAAAAAGGGGGCCTTGGGCGATTAATTGAATTGGATAAATGTGAGCTCAGTAGCAAGCAAGACCTCTCCGTAATCTTACAGACTATTTGGAATTCAAAGACAAATGCAAGCTTCGGTAAGCTAGCTCTACCTAGGTAAACTATGTTGTTTGGATGTCGTGAAGAAGTTCGCCCAAGGCAAGATCTCCACACGTGCCTTGACTTCATCCAAGCTCTGATCGCGTGCCCCGCTTCTACTCGGGCAAACATCCCGGTCCTACGCAACGGGCAGCTCCGTCCCAATTGCCCTATCAGGGGAGAGCAGCATAACACGTGCCAAGGATCCCGGCAAATCGGCAATCATCACGTGGGTCCCCAACCGTCACCACCATGTCGAAAAATGAGCGAGCATGCTAGCTCAACAGTTATGGAGTAAATCCAGCCCTCATGAGCTTGGCCACTTGTTTGGATCTTGGTCTGGACTCTGATTTTGATACTTGTACTTTTGAGAGATTGTGCGTATTGGTAATTTTAGTGGATGCACCTGCGATTGTGTGGCAAAAAAAAAGTGAAGCATTATAATGTGATGAGCGCGCAAAATAAAAGTAAGGGTAGAGCTTCAAAAATCACCGACAATATAATATATATATATAAAACCAGGCCTAGAAATTGCCTATTGAAATCAAGAGCAGAAGAAATACTCAGCGGCATATTACGAAGTAGTTGTACAGGGCTAAGAATTGGGCGGGGGGGCCAAGTTCCCACACTTCTTGGCCTAGTGCTTCCAATTTTGTGGTCTGAAAAAAACCTATGCGACCCAGATGCATACCCTTGTTTAAGTCTTTGTGCATGCTGTCTTTCGCAAGTTCGTAGCCATCATGCTCTATTATAGTCAATGTGAGCTTCTTTGACCCTTGCATGCTATGACCGGGAACTCCACATAGGGCATAGGATTGGGCATGAGAAATAGGATAGTAGTCTGGAAAAGAGGTAGAAAGGCATACGTGGGAGATGTATGTGGTACGTTGGGACTTTGGTGACAAAACGGAATTTATACTTGATACCCAAACTTTTAATAAGCAAAGAACAATAAAGGCAAGACCAGTATCAGACCAGCACCAGCCAAAATAGCGTCGTGATACAGCTATAACCAAGAAACAACGTCCCAACATTTTGGCCCACGCCATGCTATGACTCAGCCTAAAAAGCGCGCTTCCTTTGGTATCATCAAGAGAAAAAGACAGCAATAACCCCAAAACAATGATTAGATAAAGAGAGAAAAAGCACCTCAAGGCCACAAATTTAGGCCATGACAGGTGCAACAGGCTTAACTGCGCTGAAGATCTCCTGCGCTGTGCGCTTGACGATACCACCAGTAACCGGCAGACTGGTGTACTTCTCCAAGTACAGATCAATCTCGCGGGCGGCTTGCCTGCCCTCGTTGATACCCCTGTTAAGAGACAGGATTGTTAATAACGACGTACTCGAAAGAAATAGCAATGCAATCCGATATAAGTGACTTACCAAACGATCAAGGACTGGCCTCTGCGGCAGTCACCAGCAGCAAAAACACCCTCCATATTGGTCGAGTACTTGCCCGGAGCTGTCTTGACGTTCTTTCGGGCATCCTTCTCAATGTCGTCGCCCAGAACACGCGCCTCAGGGCCCAGGAAACCCATAGAGAGAAGAACAAGGTCGGCAGGGAAGAATTGCTGCGATCCCTCAACCTTCTTCATGTCCCAGCCGCCACTAGCTGACTTGGTCCACTCCACACGTACAGTGTTGATACCCTTTACCTTGCCAGAGCCATCGTCGACGAACTCCTCGGACATGATGCAGTACTCACGAGGATCCTTGCCCATGTGCTGGCGCACCTCTGAGTGGCCATAGTCAACCCGGTAGATGCGAGGCCACTGCGGCCAGGGGTTGTCATTGGCCCGCTCAGGGGGTGGCTGCGGGAGCAGCTCGAAGTTGATGACAGACTTGGCGCCGTGGCGGACCGAAGTACCGATGCAGTCGTTGCCGGTATCACCACCGCCGATAACAACAACGTTCTTGTCCTTGGCCGAGATGTAAGAGCCATCAGTCAGCTCCGAGTCGAGCAGCGACTTGGTGTTCTTGTGGAGGAACTCCATAGCAAAGTGTACGCCCTCCAGGTTGCGACCCTTGATAGGAAGGTCACGGGCAACTGTGGCACCAGTGCAGATAACCACAGCGTCGTGAGAAGCCTTCAGGGACGCTAGAGTCACGTCACCATTGCCCACATCAACACCCGTCTTGAACTGAATGCCCTCGGCGGCCATAAAGTCGGTTCGCCTCTTAACAATACGCTTGTCCAGCTTCATGTTGGGAATACCATACATGAGCAGACCACCAAGGCGATCGGAGCGTTCGTAAACAGTTACGAGGTGACCCGCCTTGTTCAGCTGGTCGGCAGCAGCAAGACCAGCAGGGCCAGAACCAATAACGGCAACGGTCTTGCCAGTGCGGACCTTGGGGGGTTGGGGTACCATCCAGCCCTTCTCAAAACCGCGGTCGATTATGGCACACTCGATAGACTTGATGCCAACAGGGTCCTCGTTGATTCCCAACACACAAGCCCCCTCACACGGTGCGGGACACACACGGCCAGTAAACTCGGGGAAGTTGTTCGTCATGAGCAGACGGTTGAGAGCATCGCGCCATTGTCCCTGAATGTGATTCAAATATTAGCAAACAAGTCATCTGAAGCAGTTTTCTCTTCATGCAAGAAGCACTTACCCGGAATACCAATTCGTTCCATTTAGGGATAATGTTGGAGATCGGGCAACCTGTATCGGACTGGCAGAAAGGAACACCACAGTCCATGCAGCGGGCGGTCTGGTACTTGAGCTGATCCTCATCAAGGCGGCTCGAGATCTCAGCCCAGTCCTTGGTGCGGGTCTTGGAACTGCGGTATTTCTCGTTCTGGCGGTGGTACTTCATGAAACCCTTGGTCTTGTCAAGCTTGAGAGCCTTTTTCTTGTCTGCAGCGGCATCTCCAATGGTCTCCTCGATATCCTGGAGCTTGGCTGCCTTCTCATCCTTCTTGGGCGGGTGGCTGGGCAGTACAGGAAGGCTGTATTCGGCTCGCTTGGCCTCAGCTGCCTTTGCAGCCTCCTCCTGAATGACACGCTTGTAGTCAACTGGCAAAACCTTGATGAAGCGTGGCAGAGCGCGGTTGAAGTCAACAAGGATGCGGGCGGCCAGCTCTGAGCCGGTGTAGTGGTGGTGATCCTCGATAAGGCCCCGAACGTATGCGATCTCCTCAGGGTCTTCGAGGCCAGACGCTTCAACCATCTCCATGTTGAGCTTGGACATGAAGTCGTGGTGGATGTCAAGAACGTAGGCAATGCCGCCCGACATACCAGCTGCGAAGTTGCGCCCAGTGCTGCCCAGAACCACCACGCGGCCACCAGTCATGTACTCACAACCGTGGTCACCAACACCCTCAACGACCGCAGTGGCACCCGAGTTGCGGACGGCAAAGCGCTCGGCAGCAACGCCACGGAAGAAACAGCTACCGCTGGTCGCTCCGTACAAGCAGGTGTTGCCGATGAGAACGTTCTCCTCAGCCTTAAACACGGCCGAACGGGGCGGGTAAATCACCAGACGACCACCGGAAAGACCCTTACCAACATAGTCATTGGCATCACCCTCAAGCTCCAATGTGACGCCAGGTGCAAGGAAGGCACCGAAGGACTGGCCAGCTGACCCCTTAATGTTGACGTGGACGGTATCCATAGGCAGACCAGCCTCACCGTACTTCTTGGAGATCTGGTAGGACAGCGAGGTGCCCAACGCTCGATCCGTGTTGACCACGTCACACTCAATACGGGACGGCAGGCCCTTGTCCAGGGTAAGCTCAGCCTCGGAAATAAGCTTGTTGTCCATTCTCACGTAAAGACGGTGGTCTTGCTTGCGAACGTTGAACGTAGCCACGCCAGGGCGGAGCTTGTGGGCAGGCGTGAGAATCAGAGACAGGTCAATGTTCTCAGTCTTGTTGGTGCGGAGATCGTCCCGGACTTTCAGCATCTCAGCGTGGCCAACCATCTCGTTGATGGTGCGGAATCCCAGCCTGGCCATGATGGCACGGAGCTCGTTGGCAATGTAGTAGAAGAAGTTAATCACGTGCTCAGGGGTGCCCTTAAACTTCTTGCGCAGCTCCGGATCCTGGGTAGCGATTCCCACGGGACAGCTATTTGGATGGAAGTATCGTTAGCAAAAGCCAAAACAGAAAGGAGAGGAGAAAGGAAAGCAAAAAAAAGAGAGCAAAAGGGAAAGTAATATAGAAAGCCACACACCTGTTCAAGTGACATTTGCGCATCATAATGCAGCCCATAGCGATCAGAGGAGTCGTGGCAAAGCCCCATTCCTCTGCTCCAAGTAGGCAGGCGATGGCAACATCACGACCAGTGCGCAGCTGACCATCGGTCTGGACAACGACACGACCACGCAGATCGTTAAGGACCAGAGTCTGGTGAGTCTCCGCCAGACCCAGCTCCCAAGGAAGACCGGCATACTTGATACCAGTCCAGCGCGACGCACCGGTGCCTCCATCGTGGCCCGAAATCAGAATGTGATCAGCCTTGGCCTTGGCAACTCCAGAGGCGACGATACCAACACCAGTCTCGGACACGAGCTTGACAGAGACGCGAGAACGAGGACTGGAGCACTTCAGGTCGTAAATAAGCTGCTTCAGATCCTCGATACTGTAGATGTCGTGATGGGGCGGAGGTGAGATAAGTCCCACGCCGGGTGTTGAGTGACGTGTGCGCGCGATGGACTTGGACACCTTGTGGCCGGGGAGCTCACCACCCTCGCCGGGCTTGGCACCCTGGGCCATCTTGATCTGCAGTTCATCGGAGTCGGCCAGATATGCCGAAGTGACACCAAAGCGTCCACTGGCAACCTGCTTGATAGCAGAGCGCATTGTGTCGCCATTAGGCATACGCTGAGAGCGTTCCGGGTCTTCACCGCCCTCTCCGGTGTTGGATTTGCCACCCAAGCGGTTCATGGCAACAGCCAAGGTCGAGTGCGACTCCATGGAGATGGAGCCGTAAGACATGGCGCCAGTGCAGAAGCGGCGCACAATCTCGGTCCACGGCTCGACCTGATCAATGGGAACAGGGGTAGCGTCGTCAAAGCTGAAGTCAAGCATGCCACGGAGCGTGCAAGCCTTGATCTGCTCATACTCTGACCGAGAGTAGGCCTCGTATGACTTGTCATTCTTGGTACGAACCGCATCCTGAATGTTGGCAATCGACGTAGGGTCGTTGATGTGAGGCTCTCCACCATCGCGCCAGTGGTACTCGCCTGACTCTGGGAGACCAGGAACAGTGACAGTGTGACGCGAAGGGAATCCACGCTCATGAAAACGGAAAGCATCCTCGGCAATGATCTCAAAGGTTACACCCTTGATTCGCGAGGCCGTACCTCTGAAGCAGCGTTCGACCACGCTGTCATCAACACCGAGGGCCTCAAAGATCTGAGCGCCCTTGTAACTGGCCAAGGTTGAAATTCCCATCTTGCTCATGACCTTGAGAATGCCACCATCACAAGAGTGCTTGTAGTTGTAGATGAGCATTTCGTCTGTGAGCTCCTTCTTGATGAGCTTTTCGCGGTTGAGCTTCAGAATACACTCCATAGCCAAGTAAGGGTTGACGGCGTCAGCACCATATCCAAGAAGCACACACATGTGATGAACCTCACGAGCCTCCGCGGTCTCGACAACAAGTGCAGCCATAGAACGCCACTTGTTGCTAACAAGATGATGGTGGACCATGCCAGAAGCCAGCAGAGCAGATACAGCTACCCGATCGGCCGAGGTGTTGCGGTCAGAAAGCACAATGACGCGGTCTCGGTTCTCAATAGCAGCAGTAGTCTCGTTGCAGATGTAGTCGAGGTGCCTCATGTATCCCTCAACACCTTCTTTCTTGGGGAACGTGATATCAATGACCTTGACCGTCCACTCAGGGTACAGCTTAGGCATGTTCTTAATCGCATTGAACTCCGGAATCGAGAGAATAGGGCTTGGGAGCAGAAGTCTTCCGCATTGCGAAGCATCCATCTCCAGGAGGTTACCCTGCGGGCCCACGTAGCACTCGAGAGACATAACGACAGACTCTCGGATGGGATCAATAGGCGGGTTGGTGACCTGGGCGAAAAGCTGCCTGAAGTACTCGTATAGAAGGTGAGGTGCCTGGGAAAGACAGGCAAGCGGTGAGTCGTTGCCCATGGAGCCCAACGCCTCCTTCTCATCCTGTGCCATTGGAGCAAGCAGCAAGCTAACCTGCTCAAAGGTGTATCCAAATGCATGCAGCATAGGATCCTCCTGAAGAGCGGTGGCGTCAGGCTTGGCCTCGAGTTGAATAGTCTTGTCCTGTGCGATTGAGTCAACGAGAGTCGGAAGGCTGATAAGCTCCTTGTCCAACCAAGAGCGGAAGTCCTGGCGACTCGAAACAGCCGCCTTGAGTTCGCTGTCGTCGATGATGCGCCCTGCGACAGTGTCCACCAAAAGCATCTTTCCAGGCTGGAGACGGCCTTTCTGAATGACCCTTTCTGGGTCGACAGGAATAGTGCCGACCTCGGAAGCGCAGATTATGCGGTCGTCATCCATGACGTAGAAACGGCAGGGCCTGAGTCCGTTGCGGTCCAGATTGGCACCGCAGAAGCGGCCATCTGCGAAAGTGAAAAGGGCAGGGCCGTCCCAGGGTTCCATTTGACAAGCAGCCCATTCGTAAAATGCAGCCTTCTTGGGATCCATGTGGTCGTTACCCTGCCATGCCTCGGGGACCATCAGCATGACAGCCTCTGGAAGAGACAGCACGCCGTTGATCGTGAGCAGCTCAAGCACGTTGTCAAAAGCAGCAGAGTCCGAACCGCCGTCCTCAACGATGGGGTAAAGCAGCTCAAGTTCGTCACCAAAGATGTCAGATTGCATGACACCCTCGCGAGCACGCATCCAGTTCTTGTTTCCGCGCAGAGTGTTGATCTCGCCTATGGGATGCACAAGCAATACGTTAGATACTACTGGCCGTGCATCACGTCTTGATTCGCACTAGCAAAAGACTTACCGTTGTGAGCAGCCCAGCGAAGAGGCTGTGCACGATCCCAAGAGGGGAAAGTGTTGGTAGAGAAACGCGAGTGGACGAGGGCAAAGTGAGCCTCGTAATCCGCATTGACCAAATCATGATAGTACTCATAGACTTGCACAGGCGCTAGCTGACCCTTGTAGACAATGTTCTTGTTCGACAGCGAACAGAGGTAAAACCAGTTCTGAAGCCCAATGGTGTGCGTGGCCCGCTTTCGCAGAACGTACAACTGCCTCTCAAACAGTCTCTCATCGAATTTCTCGGGATCAGTCGTCTCGGGGGCATTTCCGGCACCATAGGCTGAGGTGAGAACAACAAAAGGCTGCATGATGATGGGCTCTCGGGACTTGGCAGCAGGGCCAAGAAGAGTAGAGTCGACGGGAGGCTCTCGCCATCCCAAAACACGGAGTCCAAGTGACTCGGCAATGTCTTCCAATTGCCGCTTGGACTCGTGGAGCGTCTCTTGATCAGGTTTAAAAAACAGGTTACCAACAGCATACTGGCCCAGAGGGGGCAGCTTGATGTCCACCTCGCGCTCAAAGTTCTTGATGAAAAACTTGTGAGGAATAGAGGTCATAACACCGGCACCATCGCCATCTCTCGCGTCAGAACCAACAGCACCTCTATGGGTCATGTTACACAGCAGGTTGCGTGCTGTATTTGAAGAGCTGTTAGCAGCATTCCCAGAGCGATCTGGCATGGTCAGAATTAGGGTGGAAACCTACCATCGCTAACGATTTTGTGGCTTGGCTTGCCCTTGATGTGGCTTCAAGTGTTGTCTGTCAGTCATCGCACTTTAAACTGTTGGGCTCTTGGCGGGTCTTACCATGCAAAGCCTACACCACAAGCATCTTTTTCCAAATCAGGATCATAGAGACCCCTGGGAAGAAAGTCAGTATTTTCGAAATACAGAAACAAAAATCGACTTTCATAGCCAATACTGATAATACGGACTGTTTCACGGGGAGAGCTCCTGCCCAGGAGGAGTTATTCTCCGTTTGATATTCATAAGGATGATATTCATTGCTTTCAGCCTCGATGTGCGTCTGTCGATCGTCAAAATCCGCCGTCAGGCCCATGCTAGGCAAGCTTGAGTAAGTTACCGAGACCGCGGCGATTTTGATGTTCCGAGGGTATCGGGTATCTGAAATTTGTATAATAGCAAATGCTGCAGAGTCTGTTAGCTTGAGTCGGTATTTGATACACCTAGTAAAAGAGTGCAATGATGTTTCTGGCACGAGCCCGTTCACTTGCTAATAAAAGGGAGAAGTGACAAATAATGGTAAGAACAAAAAGTGGGCGATCGGGGACAAACAAAGCGACGGGTAGCCTAGCATATGCAACAAGGTCTATAACTCTCGCCGGACCCGCTTACGGCGGGGCTACACCAGGAACAAACAGACTTTAGCTGGCACCAAACGTTTGACTAGCAGCGGGAGGGGGTTCTTGGGCAGTCAGGGAGCCTTTGAACTGACTCTTTATTTCTGCGGTTTGGGATGGGGAGGAAATCTGAGGCTAAGGGGGAGAGGGAGGCTTCGATGGTGAGCTTAATCAGGCACTGCCCAACTTTGGCAATGCATTTATTAGTGGATGTCCCGGGATTGATAGACCAAACTCTCGGGCAAGTACTGAACGATATCGTCCCGATTTCCTTCCACGATAATTTTATGCCTGGGCTCTTTTCAAGCTGGCAGAACCAGCAGATTGAAGAAAAGTCCCGCGCTTCCGGTAGGATATGAACTGTAAAAGTGGGTAGGGCAGGCTTCACGATTGTGATTTGTGAATTTGATAAGCAGCTAGCATATCTGCAGGGTCTAGCGCCGCCACCGGGCCGCCCCCTGCTCGCACTCCTTTGCTTTAGGCGCGCAGTCTGTGCACTAGCACAACTCTAGCGAAGTGTTCGGTTATCTTGGGCCATCCGTAAGAGGTCGAGACATGGGTTCGATTGTGGTGGTGGGTGGCTGGAATTCTTTGAACCACTGTTGTCGACTATGGCGGGGTTGCCAGAACCAGCCAACAGAGTTTTGTGCGCAGCTTTTGAGTTCGCGCCCGACTTCAGGCTGGTTTCCGTCGCGCTCTCAACCGATATAGGACCAGACTTTGGACGAGGCAAGCACAGCCGTCTGCGAACAAAATTCACAGACATCGGTTGAATTCGTATTTCTCGACGGCGCCAGAATATCGTGTAACCATAAGTCTTCTATGATCTTTTTTTTTTTTTTTCCTCAATGACCATGACGTCGGGTTCGAACGGATGTGCAGCTGCCATGCTACTCTGCCTGCGTAAAAGCTCCACTTTGGCGCATGCTTGTGAATGAAAACAGTGCCATTGGGCCAGAAAGACACGAGGCTCCCTGCACAACTAGTACAGCCAGCCCAGCGATCCTGGTATAGGAGCGCGGGTTGAAAGATAAGGTACGGAGGGCCGACTGCTCGGGAGGTCTGCTATCGACCGATGGCTCAACAGGAAGTGTGGCTTTTGATACAACTTACCAAAGTCAAGAGAGGCAAGTCCACTCGACGGTGTTGTTGGTGGTGGTGATCAAAGTCGGCTCTGCTTCCGCCGTCCCAACCAACGGCGTGCAGTGTGCCTCTGGCGAAGTAGTCGAGTTACGTAGAAGTGAAGAGCCTAGGGGCTCAAGTCGGGTCTCTGTATAGAGCGTGTCGAACCAGTAGTGAGGTCTCGCGAGACAGGGCCGGTCCGTCAGGTATCAAAAGAGGTGTGTGGGTGGTGGGAAAAAGGTGAACCCTAACTTCACGCGAGGAAGGGCGAGGGGGTTTCTCTTTATTTACCTGGGAAGGCGACGGAGGTTCACTACTATGGAGTTTCCTCTCCAGTATCCGGAAATCGGACGGTGGGAACCTGAGAGTGCAAGGGCCAGGGTTCAGGGGTGGATCATTCAGCAGGGTTGCAAAGAAATAAAAAGCCGCTTCAAATTGACGTAGGTCACATTTCTTTTCCTTGCCAAGGCTCGATTCGCCCAACTCCAAGTGGGGGAGGGGGCGTGGGTTACAGTGAATGGGGTGAGAGTTGACCCGGTAGGGGTGAAGCCTCGGGAATTTGCGCTCGCAACTAGAATACCAACAGCACCACTAGTCTACAGTAGTGAGGGCGAATTAACAATCAAGCCTCGAGCATGCTGCTTGAGTAAGACAAAAAGATAGGTATTTACTGCACTGGGTAGATGTTTTCCGATCTTGGCACACAGTTACGATTTACATCTAAAGCTCGCCAGCCTCGAGCCCGATGGGAGTACGCTCTTCGTCTCCGTTATTACTGATTCGAGCACGAAGCATATTATGGTTTCGAGCTTCTTGTGCTCGTACGACAAAGTAGCTTGCAGGCTTGGCGAAAATATTCAAAGGTTCCCTGGCTCATGTGCAATATTTTCTTCAGTATCGGCCCTCAGTAATAGCTCGTCAGTTTTCCGGTGCCATTGAGGGTTCATTACCGCAATATCAATCTCCAAATGCACTTTGTTGCTTATAATGGCAACAACAAGGAAAAACTCGTACCCAGAAGTACGCATCGCCAACCCCTCACCGCCTGGTCGGCGATCAGGGAAAAGCTGGTTAAGATTTTCGGAAGCCATTTACCTACCAACTGCGTACCTTACCCTACTAAAAGGACTACGTATGAATATACACTAGGCGCGGTGCTTGCAAGGACCAATCCAGTGAGTAATTAATGGGAAACAAGAGCTTCACTTGGTCACTCCCAACCAACTTTCAAAGTTCCCATTCGAGCCGCATGCAGACCCATATTGGCTGGCGCCTTTCAACCATGTCATGGATGACCTATCCCACCATTTCACGCCCTACCCATTTTTCTACGTCTTGCCAATTGTATTTACAGAGACCACGTTGATGCATGATGGGGTTAATAGACTCCTGGTCCTGTTTTCTTGCAGTTCTCCGTGCAGAGTATTTGTCCCCTTACCCTACCTTGCCTACGCACCCCACACATGCAGACCCATGTCAATTGTTTTAAGCGATTCTGCTTACAGGGGCCTTCCCACACACCTCCAGCACCCCGTGTTAAGAGAAAAATTAACGACGCCTGCAGTCTACCAACCTGGCCAATCATGCTCAGCCATTTCAAAGCCAGCCAGCCTACACACTCCGATTTCGGGCGGGGTGTCGGGGCAAAACCGCATTGGAGGGAAGGGGGCAAGGGCAATAAAACGAGAGCTCGATGTAACCCGAGGGTTTTGTTTTACGGGCTCTGCCTATTGGCTGAGAGGTTTGAGTATGTCCTAGATATTTGTAGTTTTTTTTTTTTTTTTTTTTTTTTTTCTCGTCATTCGCCTCTTTATGGCAAGCGCGGCGTTTGGAGTTATCAAAAGCGGTTGGCTTTGGC
>NC_043741.1:6492459-6509840 GCF_004337985.1 Pyricularia pennisetigena
GTTTTTTTTCCAGAGCCACCTCCAGATTGTATGCATGGGCGTGTTCTTGAACTGGACCGAACGCACTGTGATTCCCATCTTATTGGGTACCCCCACGGACGGCTTAACAGAGCGATCGCATTGCATCTTACGGCTGCATGCACACCTATAAAATAAGAAAAAGAAAGCATCAGGCCAATTGGGATAACACGTAACTCTCCGATATATTCCATGCGACGTTGTACGTGGTACAATGTTGTATCGTGGCGATAAATGTGGTTCAAGTGCCGGATCGGATCTTGCGTTTGAATTGAAACTGCAATGAACTAATAACACTAAGAGAAGTTCGTGTCTCACGTCTACGTGCGATCGTGTACCCGCACCACAGAGCGCCGTCGCTGTAAATTGCCGTTTCGTTACGGTTGAGTAGAGTGGTACAAGCCTTTTTGAGCCGTCCTTGACGCCGTGCACCCTGCCTGCTGGCTGCAAGAGATGCATCCTTCACCCCCAGGCTAGTGTGCTCAATGCAACTTGCCCGCACCACCACCCCGATTTACCATTCCATCTAAACATCTTTTTGGGGCTAATGTCCTCGTGAGGGGTGTCCCCCAATCTGCAAGCATGAGCCAAGGCTTTTGCTAAAAGGTTTGACATCGACATTGAAAGTGGCGTTTAGCCAATCATAACACCGGCCCTGTAGCCTTACCCACCGCCAACGCTATCAAGAGAACAGGCTATCAAACTGTGTCTGGGAGATAAGAAAAAATGTGACACCACCCTTCGATTCAGAGCTCTCTTTTGGCCCAACCTGATTCGCTCCCCGCGGAATAATTTGCAAGCCCGTGGTCTACGGAGTAGTTAGTTTGCTAGCCCTCGCCCGATAGTCCAATATGCGAGCAGCACAGTGGCATGCGAGGTTGAACCGAGACATTGGCACACGACCGGCTGGCGGGGGGCGTCTGTTGAACCGGGCGAACGGTTTGGACGTTGTCGTTTTGCAGCCAACTAGACCTGCCTAACCCACCATCATTTGCTTTTTCTGTAAAAGATGTCTATCTACCCACGATATAAGCATGAACCTTGAATGTAATAGTAGAGCAGCACACGCAGTAGTCGGATGTGAGGCATCGGCTGAATTGCTTGCAGGAGGCGACTATGGATCACCGAGATCTTAGCTTGCTGGGATTAGGCCCTTGACAATCCGTGCAAATAATAACATCGACCATGGATGACACCTTTGATTTGCGACATCGGCTTCTTTCCCACATGCGCACTGATGCTTACTCCATCATGCCATTGCATGCAACGAATTGTCCGACGTCTGGCCGGGCTTGTGGACACAGGACGAATATTTTTTGTTAATTCCGAATTTACCCGACATTTATCGTCTCATCCAGACTCGGTGGAGGTCAAATGGGCGGTGCAGGACACTCCGCAATCTCCCGCGTGCAAAATGAGAATGGTGAGAAAGGGGCTTGTTGAGTCGTCCAGTCTAGAGCGTCTCCATGCTTCAAATGTGTGGGTGTCATACTAGTACGTATATTTCTGCTTTGAGGCCTGTCGCCCTCGTGCCAACTCATTCATTACGTGACGGAAAGGGTTACGGTGACAAATAGGTTCCTGGCAAAATTTGGGAGGCTGTTCCCCCCATCCACTTTCGCCCAACTGCCGGGAAGAGAGCGAATTCAGGCAATAAAGGATCTCTCGGCGACTCCCGAGTCATTGACCCGAGGTGTGTGGAGGTGTACACGGGGAACATTCACCAGGCTTTGATTGGATATACCGAGGGGCGACAAATGCTCGGTTACCAAGTATTAGAGAGGTTTCCAGGTTCCTAGACGGGGCCAGGATCGACTTGTGTATGGCCGCGCCTCTTTATGAGTCAACTAAGAATCATAGCCGGGATCATGCATTTGGTTCTTGATCTTCCATGAGCTCCTGCATCGGAAGGTGCGGAATTTCTGATCCTTTTTTGGATTTTGTGTCCAGACGCCAGAAATTTCACATGCGAGCAGATGTGAATTGCAAGGGTCGAGACTGGTCCAAGTGTCCCAGCTGAGGGGTTCTGTTGGACCCCCCTTTTGCAGGGGTGTTGGAATGGGTTATGGTAGACGCGCGCCTGCGCTAAATTCAATGCGGGGTAGGAGAACATAACAAACAAGCAGTTGGAGTTTGTCTCCAAAACGCGGTTCAAGCGTCAATCAACGCGACTCGGTTGACACTGATAGAAACGTCATCTCCTGGGAGCAGCTTTGCCACGGTACCACTGAGTCCGCCTTTCACAACGATCCCACCTTCTATACGAGCATCGCTTCAAATTGGTTTTTCCCTATTGCGACGTGCCTGCTTTTCTCGGAGTTACTGTTGTCTCCCAATCGGCCGGGCAAAAGGCTTTAGTGAAAACCACGCAGGCTGCCTTGCGCTAGCTGGCTCTGTGCAGCCACTCGTCAAGATGTTCTCCATGGTACTTCCAGAACTGATGCCTCACGACGTATGCACCTGTATATCCTGAAGCACGGAATCCAAAAAAAAGAAGTCTCTGCCATTTTGGGACACAGCTGACCCGAGTTACAATCCGCAGTCCCACGCCCTGTGGTACTCGTCGTCCCGCGCCCCAATCCCATCCTCATTTCTCGACCCAGCTCAGAATCCCAACGGTCACCTGACCAATGAGGGTCTCCAAGATGGGAATTCGGGCTTGCAAAACCGCCGCCAGGGCGCCGCTGCAGTCGAGCGTAGCGCATTGGCCCGGCTGCGGGCGGATGAAGCCCTGCAGGAACGGAGGAGACATAACGTGGGTAACTTTGGCGCAACATGGCTCAAGCCGCCAGGCATAACCAAGTCGCTCTACCAGCTGCGTGAGGAGCGGCGCGAGGCCGAAGAGCACGCCGAGGCGATGCGGCGTGAGCAGCTTGCGCAGCAACTCGCTGAGGCTGAGGCCGATGGGGAGGGCCTGGTGGAGGGTGAGGGCGATGTCATGGACGAGGCCGAGGACGGCGCTGAGGATGCTGGCGAGGCACCGGTCGAGAGGGACTTGGACGACGAGATCCCGGATGCGGATGAGGGCTTTGGCTACGATGGGGCCACTACGACGAGCGAAGAAGACGACGGCGAGAACAGTGATGACACGGACAGCGAAGGATCAAGCCCCGGCCGGGTCAGCATTGGTGGCGCGGTCCAAAGAACATCAGATGCTCATGCAACCGCACAGCAGAGGAGGGAGCTACGTCAAGTTGTTGCCACGGAGGATCGATTCCTTGGGATGATGTCGCGTGGCCAGGCGGCAAACAATCAGGAAGACGACATGTACCCCGGCGCGGATGACGAAGTTGACGATGAGGAAGCTGCCGAGATGCTACAGGAAGACGACCTGATCCATGCTTCCTACGACAACGGCGGTCTGGACGATGGTCTGGACATGGACATGGACGGCGATCTTGACGACGAGATCCCCGAGGCAGAGAGCGGTGGTTATGAGCACACCGACAGCGACGCCTCGTTAACTAGCAGTGATGAGGACGAGGACGGTCCGGCTGAAACCAGCTTTGCGCAAGGCCACCCGTCCGCGTCATCACAGTTCAGGAGCGTCAACTTAAGAGGCCAGGGGCAGTATGGGAACCCCAGAGCCAGTTTGGACTTGAGTAGTGTTCTTTCTCGCGATGGAAGCAGTCTGCCTGGCAGCAGCAGTCCCCAAGTCCGGAGGCTACCTTGAAGAAACATATGAGAGAAGGCAGGAGATACGCAAACAGTGCGCATATCTGGCTAGGGATGAGTGGTTCAGAAACGACATCATAATCATGGCTTGGGAGTTCTTGTATACTTATGATTGTGGATGAAGCATAGACCAAAGACAACGAAAGCATAAATACCCATTCAAGATTATCAATCATAAGGATCAGATCAACGTAGTGATGGTTCGTGACCTCATCGGAAAATGAAGATGCCCATGAGACTGTTGCCTATATAACCAAACTCCGCAAAACTCCGGTGGCCTTCTGTTCTTACAGTGTAGTTATGTGATACAGCGCGAGCCCTTCCACCCTGGCCTAAAGGAGATGTCGGTGACAGTATATTCTCCTACTGGGCAGTATGCAAGCCTCTTCAGAACAGCCAAACGTATATGAACAACATAGCAACGACAGCAAAGAAGCCTAGCCACACCTTCCAGCCCACTCCGGTCCTTTCGGCCATCACCATCATCCTGTTCATAGTACCGCGCAGTCGTAGTCGGGTCGTGTCGAAGCTGTCGTTCATCTTTTCAGCAAGAGCTGATGATTCTCTGATCTCATCGCCAATGGCCACCGTCATCTAAGTCCATAACTACGTGTCAGCGGGAGGCCCGGTTGCGACCAAAGGGTTTCCCTGGGTCAAAACTCACATCCTTCAATATCCTGACTTTCCCCATGATCCCTTCAACCTGGGAATCGTTCTGGCTCTCAAGCTCATTGAGTACCGCATCGCTGTACTGTCCCCTGCAAAGCACAACCAGCCATTAGCCTCGGATGTGTTCCATTTCTTCCCGTGTTACCACTCCTCCCCATGACAAAAGAGCCAAACCAAACCAACCTCTTGTTTGGTGTTGCGGGACGGTACGACGAGCCCTGGACGCCCAGGTGGCTCGATGCAGGTCCGCCGGGGTATCCATAGCCGGCGGCGGCACGGTTCGGACTCGGACTGGGACGACGGTTACTGTCGGCGCCACCGTTGTACCCCTCGAACAGGGCGCTGCGCGGATCGCGCTGGTGCAGCGACGAGGGACCGAATCTACTGCGACGGCCGGGCAAAAACGGGTGGCGTGTTAGAAGAGACACTTGGACCTTCAATGACGTAGTAGGTTTTAAAAAAAGACGTGCTGCGACCAGCGCACCGTTTTCAAGTCTGCATGCTTTATTTGTATAGCTTTCATTCGCGAATTGCACAAAGGCAATCCGGTTGAGGAGCGCTGTGCATTTGATACTTGCGGTTGCGACAAGTCACAGCCGCAAACCGTTTGCCAAGGTTCGCGGTCGCTGTCTTATCGCCGGAATATGAAGAGAGGCTGGCGCGTTGGGACAAAACTCACCTAGAAGCCATAATAGCGTGGGAAGTTTCTCTTCGTTATACTTCCATATGCACTTGATGAAGCGCTATCCAGCGACAGGATGCTTCTAATGACCTTGGCCAGCCATGCAGGGGGAGAAATATGTGGTTTGATGGTGGTTATCTTTTCTGAAAATTTCCGTTCTGGAATCTGGGACCATTGGCGGCCCCCCTGACGATTGTCCCTTTACAAGTTGAGTCCCCTTTTGATGACGAGCAAGGTGGCTTCAATTAAAGAGCAGTTCGAAGCGTCCAATTATAGCACCGTCTGCTCACTTGGCAGCTGATTGATGTGGGGCCCTTGACACGAACACGGATGGTAAGAGTGTGACAAATTGCAGGTACTGTTGTTATACGCTGTGTAACATTTTGTTATTGGATCACGGTTTACACTTGCTCGTTGACAGATGATCAACCATTTGATTTCCAATTGTGACAGTCAAATAAGCTCTCTAGCAGTCCTAAGGATTTGGACTGAATTGTTGAGAAATGATGTTTAGATGGTTCAAGGTTTTGATGACTTTCCCACCTACTGCTAATGTGTCACCTAGATTTCACCTAAATTGTTTAGACCTGTAGGGAGGTACTTCACCTGAACTATCTCCTAACGCCACGCAGCTCTGCATAGGGACTTGGCCTCTGCGAACGAGACTAAAGAAATTCCTTATAACATGCGTAAATGACAAGCCAGTAGCAAAATTCCCGATATTTTTTGAATAAATGTCTATTATCTTCATGTCAAAATTATCTCTTTACAGTTTTGGAAGGAATATAACACTAGAACTATTTTGTACATTTGACATCCCTTAGAGTAGTGGGTAGGTGGTATCGACCTACAGGGGTTGTCCCAGCTTTACAGGCGATCTATGCGGGTTCCCCCCAAAAGCCCCTTTTTTGAGGTTCCTATGGTCCCGTCGTCACGCAAAAAAACGCGGCACCTTGATTGGCACGCTGAGATTCTTGAAGACTGGAGCTGAATGGTCTAGGGAACACGAGAAGCGAGACCATTGAAGAGGCCAGATTGATTTGTCGTGGAACCTCACGATCCCTTCATTCGTAGTTCAGCTTCGTGCGCAGGTCTTGTAAGGCCTTGACTTTTTTTCTCTTTTTCTTCTTCTTCTCCTCTGTGGTATTGGGACTATTTGGTCCTTCATTGTCAACCAAATATCTTGTGGGTTTTGTTCCATCATCATTGGTATTGACCCAATTGACCCGTGTCTTTTTTTCCTTTTCCTGGATTACGCCACCAACTTTACCCACCCACCTTTCGACTTCGACACGCTCCTTTCTGCAGGTATTTCTCCAACGCTTTGCAGTTACAAATTTTCAAATCTCGATTGCGCACATCGAGCGCCAAACACTCTTGCGCCAACCCTGTCAGATATACAGAGCCGGCGTGAAAATCAGTTTCCGGAATGGCCGCGGATAATGCGGCGGTCCACGCCTCAGGCGCCGACCAAGGCGAGTTGAGGCGGCGCAATATCCCCATCACCGAGCCGACCGCGGGGACAGTCCAAAGGGTCGAGCCGGAGGACAAGAAGAAGGAGGTCAAGAAGGTATGAAATTGAAGGCCATGAAAAGAATAACATGAACAAAGCAAGCGAAGCTGACAGCTATGATCTTTTCACTTGCCACAGGAAGCATCTTTCTTGCAGGTCCTCGACGAGTGGGAGTTCCTCATTGCGCCCATAATCTTCACGGCTCTCGCATTTTTTACACGACTCTACCAGATTGGCAAGTCCGACATCGTGACTTGGGACGAGGCCCACTTTGGGAAGTTCGGATCACACTACATTTCCAGGACATACTATTTCGATGTCCATCCGCCGCTAGGAAAGATGCTGGTTGGCCTCTCTGGCTACATGGCAGGCTACAATGGCTCCTTTGAATTCAAGTCGGGAGAGAAGTACCCTGATTGGGTCAACTACACATTCATGCGCCAGTTCAACGCATTCTTTGGTGCCATTATCGTCCCGTTTGCCTACCTGACCGCCAAGGAGCTCAACTTCAAGCGCCCAGCTGTGTGGCTGGTGACCTTGATGGTCCTTTGCGAGAACAGTTACACCACCATCTCAAGGGTAACATGGCCCCTCAGAACTCAAGCCCAGCCTGTCCTATGGGATGCAGCTATGCTGACCTTTTTCCCCCTTCTTCTCACAACTAGTTCATCCTTCTCGATTCGATGTTGCTCTGCGGTACCGTCACCACCGTGTTCTGCTGGGCCAAGTTCCACCGTCTCCAGAACAAGAGCTTTGAACCAGAGTGGTTCTTCTGGCTGTTTATGACTGGTCTTAGCATCGGCTGCGTCACGAGCGTCAAGCTGGTTGGTCTCTTCGTTACTGCCCTCGTCGGTCTATACACTGTTGAGGATTTGTGGCACAAGTTCGGAAACCTCAAGATGCCGCCGCTGGAGCTTGGCGCACATGTTGCTGCGAGGGTAGTTGGACTCATCATCCTTCCCTTCCTGGTCTACATGCTGAGCTTCGCCATCCACTTTGCTGTTCTCACCAAGACGGGTCCCGGAGATGCCCAGATGAGCTCCCTCTTCCAGGCCAACTTGCAGGGAACAGAGGTTGGCAAAGACAGCCCCCTGGAGCTTGCCTATGGCAGCCGCGTCACCATCAAGAACATGGGTTATGGCGGTGGTCTCCTGCACAGTCACGTTCAGACATATCCCGAAGGCTCAACCCAACAGCAGGTCACTTGTTACCATCACAAGGACTCCAACAACGATTGGTTCTTTTACCCTAACCGTAACGACCGCGAGTACAAGGCGGATGAGGAACCTCGCTTCATTGCCGACGGTGATGTTTTCCGTCTGATTCACGTCCAGACCGGCCGCAACCTTCACTCGCACGACATTGCGGCGCCCATGACCAAGTCGGACAAAGAGGTCTCTTGCTATGGTAACCTGACTGTTGGTGACGACAAGGATCACTGGAAGGTCGAAGTTGTCCGTGATGTGGCTTCACGTGACCGCAGCAGAGTCAGGACGCTCACTACGGCTTTCAGGCTAAAGCATGCTGTTCTGGGCTGCTACCTGCGTGCTGGCAATGTCAACCTCCCTCAGTGGGGTTTCAAGCAGATCGAGGTCGCCTGTACCCCCAAGAACAACCCCCGCGATACTTACACCTGGTGGAACGTTGAGGCACACTGGAACGACAAACGTGAGTTTACTGAGAGCTGGTCCACAAATGGGTTGCGTGAAGGACGGGTGTCAACTGACTGGTGAAACTACAGTGCCCAAGGGAAACCCTGGAGTATACAGGTCGCCGTTCATCCATGACTTCATTCACCGTAAGTTCTACCTGCTATTCCATGTGCTGAACACATTGCACTGACCATGAATTCAGTCAACGTGGCTATGATGACGTCCAACAACGCCCTTGTCCCCGATCCTGACAAGCAAGACGATCTTGCCTCGCAATGGTGGCAGTGGCCAATCCTCCACGTCGGTCTGCGCATGTGTGGATGGGACGACAACATCGTCAAGTACTTCCTCCTGGGCAACCCCTTTGTTTACTGGGGTACCACTGCCGGCGTGGGAATTATTGGCCTGGTTGTGGTTTGGTACCTGCTCCGCTGGCAGCGTGGATTCCAGGATCTCTCGATGCCCGAGGTTGACCAGATCCACTACTCAGGTGTCTATCCCTTCGTAGGATGGTTCCTACACTATCTGCCTTTCGTCGTCATGGCGCGTGTCACCTACGTGCACCACTACTACCCGGCGCTTTACTTTGCCATTTTGACATTCGGCTTCCTCGTCGACTGGTTTACTCGCGACATGCACAAGTCTATCCAGTACGGCATCTACACTGCCCTTTACACGATCGTCATCGGTCTTTACATTCTGTTCATGCCGATCTGCTGGGGCATGGTTGGTCCCAACAGGACCTACAGCTACCTTAAATGGTTCGACACGTGGAGAATGTCTGATTAAGCGGGATCAGGTCTGAACGGCGAATTAAGAATGATTTGTCCTATTCATGAGCTCTCGGCTAGAATTGTGCTTCCACAAGGACATATCGAATCAAAATCATTGTCAAAACCCGTGGCGTCGGTCATCCCGTTATCAGGGAAACATAATGCCATTTTTTGTAAGCTAGAAAGGACAGGCACGACAGGGTGTGGGAAACAGCACGACCAGATGTATGGGACGTGAGGCGTTCAGGTTCGAGAAGGCGAGCGGTTGGGCACGAACACATCTCCTACCATATGAGCAAAAGCTGGTGAGGGCGTAGCTACCGTGAAGTTGGCAAAAAGATATTCTGCTACAGCTTAATACAGAGCCCCGGATTTTCATTTGTTGACTTGAGTTTCATGTCTCGGTTTCTTTTTGGAATGGTACGAATGCTAGTTCTGCGCTCATGATCTCATTATGAATTAACGTATTTTTTTTCTTTTAGATATACAAGCTTGAGCGAGCTGGCGAACTAGGACGTGATGGGAATCATATGGGAGAGAGCCGCTGTCCATGGGCACCGTGCCACTAATTTACGTGAACGGAACGAACTATAGGTGTAGTCTAGGATACTCGAGCCATTCGAATAGCCTGGTTCCGTCTGCGCCATACACATCCTCTAGGACTTCTCTGGTCATCAACAGCAGCCAAAGCTTGAACCTCTCCGCGGGTCGGGCTGCAGCTGAAGCGTCCTCGCCCCAGGCACAGTGGCGGCGGGACCCTTGACACCTGACCGCCTGTCGTTCAGGTCATACTTTCCAGCCTCTATATTTTGAAAGATGCGCTCTGCGACACGCATAAAGGCCATCTCGACGTTCTCGCCGCTCTTGGCAGACGTCTCAACGTACTCGAGCACATTATTCCGCCTGGCCCAAGCCTCGGCCTCCTCCCGCGTCACCTCGCGCTTGTTGGACACATCGTCGGCAGCAGAGTCGGCATCGGCGCCACTACTGCTGGAGCGCGTCAGGTCTGCCTTGTTACCGACCAGGACGACCACGATGTCCTCCTCGGCGATCTGGCGTAGGTCGTTGAGCCAGTCGGTGACGTGCTGAAAGGTCTGGCGGCGCGAGAGGTCAAAGACGAGCAAGGCGCCCGACGCGCCACGAAAGTAGGAGCGCGTCACCGACTTGTACGTCTCCTGCCCTGCCGTGTCCCACAGCGATAGCTTCATGTGCTTCTGCGGAGGGTCGGGTGCGGGGGGGCGGGGCGGTGCCGGCAGGCCGCCCGCGGCCGGCGTGGCGTCCGCGTCTGCTGTTGCGGGACGGGAGTGTAACGATGACGACGATGATGCAGATGCGGCGGCTGCTAACCTCCGGCTGTATGGCGGGCCCACGGGGACGACACGGCTCCCAAACTCAACCCCGATGGTCACGTCGTGGTGCGTGACGAAGCGGCCTTCACAGAGGCGGACGGTAAGGCTCGACTTGCCGCATCCTGAATCGCCGATGCACACCAGCTTGGCGATGTAGTCCCATGTCGGGCCGGCCGCGGAGTCCAGGTCAGCCATCGAGGGAATATTGAGCAGAACGGGACAGAAAAGGGAGGGTTCGGTCGAGCTGGGGTATCGGACGACGATAAAAAGTCCGAAGCCTTTTTGTTATTTTTTTTGGAGGGCGAGGCTGTCCGGTTTGGTCTGTAAGCTTTTGCTGGCACGGTACAAAAGGGGGACCGTTTCGCTCGGGTTCTGAATTGGCTTGCAGGAAGAATGGCGCCGGATTTTGCCTGCTAATGCTGGTCTTGTGCACGCAGGGTAGTCTATACCCTTTTGTTTTTCCCTTCTTTTTTCCAATGACTGATTTTTGTTTTGGTTTGGGATAACGAATAAACTAGGCTAAAAAAGACTGGATGGGAGAATGCTCTGGTGATACGCAACGGCTGTTTGTCCACATGCAGGTGACGTTGAGGATACTAAGTGGTTGATCACAGTGTCTATTGTAGCCATTCACACGCGACGAACGCTGTCAGCCGAGGCGAGCGGAAGGTTTTACTTTGGGACAGAGACAGTGTCCCGGTACAAGGCGCCTCGACTTGACAGACGGTGGGGCACATGAGTTGCTTGATCCACTAGACATGACTGTAGCACGCGAGCGTTTCTTATCTTTTTTGTTTTCTCTTTCTGTTTTGTATGCTTGCAAAGGTACCTTCAAGGTAAGGTGTTTTCTGCCAAAAAGAAGGTAATCGGCGGCATTGGTTGCATTTTCTAGTCAACCATCAATTCTTATTTTGTCCCTCAATCCCTGTCAAGTAGTCGCTTTCTACCTACATAAGGTATCTAGTCTTGCTAGTGCCCATCTCCGTACAGTGCAATACATGTTAGGACTTTGCTAGATTGCCGAAAATAATGCGTGCTGCAGCTCGCAGCACCGGAGCTACTCATGGTGGCTCCTCAGGTTGTCAGACTACTTCAATAGGTAGTAAAGCATCTTGGTACTCAGGTACAAGTGGGGAAGTTCCATCTCTTTGCATCTATCTCCATTGCTTGCTTTGCTGGAGCCTCTCAAGCATTTCCTTGCATACATCCATCCATCGATTCACAGGGCGGTATAGTTTGTAGCCCGTAATGGAGGCTTGACCCTGTCCTCAATGACGCCTGATGCCGCACCTGAAGGCAAGACCCGTCGTTGATTGGTTTATCGTTTGCCTGGAAGACAAGGCCGGGTGGGGACGAAAGGAACAGGTACCTATGAAGCGAATCGCCGCCTGTATCGGATGCAAGTCAGGCTATCACGTCTTTGCAATGAATCACACCCTTCAAATCTTTAATCAGGTTGGCACGTGTGTTGTCATTTTTTTGATCTCTCGAGGAATGTTTTTCTTTTCTGTCCTAGTTCCTATGGTCTGATCAACTACCTTCTCAGCAAGACAGCTAATTTACACTCGCGCACAGTCTGCAACCGGTTCTTTGTTGGTCACAAGCCCACACCCAACCGGCATCGTCCCCGCACTCCACATACGGTACTACCAACCCCCATACAATCCAACATCCATCCACCTGACAGCCCGGCGCCTCGAGTTCGTGATCGCGCTTGGGCAGATAGGTAGTCGTAGTCATCATCATTTTCACACAGCTACTAAGAACCGACGTTGCGTACTTTACTTGGATCGTTGAACGACAGCCAGGCGCGCTTTGAGGCCGCACGGACGGCTTCTCGCTTTCTTTTGCCCGACAAAACAAGCGGCGATTGAACAGCCCAGCAAGCCACACCGTATCTGACGTGCCTTTGTCCGTCATTTTCAGTCACTCATCGTCAACCGGAGTCAACCTAATCAACATCGTTTCCGATCTGCGGGAGAGGTCGCCTCTCCAAACGCGGCTCCCAGCACGCAAATCATGTTCTCCGAATGTAGGTCTCCGTCATTGCCCAGCGCCAGTTCGCAGCGCGTTGGAGCGGCGAAGTTAACATGTCATTCTCCTCAGATGCATCGAGGTTTCTTGCTCAGTCGCAATCTCGAATATCGAACCTAGGTCAAGACGACAACGATCAACAACATCCCGGCAGCCGTGGTCGGCAATCAGAATGGCCGGCACGGGGGTCGCGATACGGACGGGCGTTTCTAGGACGGGGTCCGGGGAACCCATATCAATCACAACATGGAGGAGGGTCACGGTTTGGCGGCCTGAATTTTGCGTCCCGATATTCCGCCGCCGGAGTACAAGAGGCACCTTTGTTCCACAGCGCTCGTGCGGACCTGGACGACGATGAGGAGCGAGATCGTGAACATGCCGATTTCTCCGCGCTGCAGAGGTCTCGGAGGGTTTTTGCTGCGAGTCGGTTAGACGAAAGCTCCGAAGTTGAAAACGACGAGAGCCGTGCTTCGTTGGACCAGAGCAGGGAGGACGCCGAACCTACGGATGATAGCAGGATCTATGCACAAAGAGGCCGCGCCATGGGAATCCGAAGCAGTTGGAACGGCACTAGGAGTGTCCACAGACGGGCCAAGGACCAAGAACCCACGACAGAAGAGGTAGTGGACGCAGACGGGGGATATCGGGATCGACGAGCGTCTGACGATACATCATCCGACGGCAAGGGTAGCAGCAGCAAGGGCAAAATGGTCGACATCGGGCTCGAATCTACTACTTTTGGCGACAGTGAACCACCAGCCGATCTGACAGTTGAGGGATCTGTGGACCAAAGTCCACCTGCATTTCAGCAATTCAAACCTGGACGTCGGTTTGATCTGCGGAGGGGTTCCGCGGGCGCAGATTCTGAGGTTGGGCTTTTACGACAGAGCGTCGCGACGACAACAGCGGTTGAGGAGCCGATGGCACCGCCAACAGACGGAGAGATCTTTAAGCATGACACTTTCTTTGCTTGGCTCTACGTCATCGCCTTTGCTTCACTCTTCGCGACATTCATGCTCGTATATCTGCATACGTCCACTCCTAGTCGTAAGAAACCCCTGGGGGACACGATATACACAACTCTCGTCGCGTCCTTTCACCTCTTGGCCGTCGACACGCTCGTTGCCGTCATTGTGTCTTTGGTCTGGTTGGCGGCTCTTCGGTCGTTCGTCAGGCCGCTCGTCTGGCTCATCGTTATTGCCGTGCCCATCATCATGTTTTCGTTCACGCTCTATCCAGTCATCTCGAGCTATCAGGGTCGTGATCATGGCACGGGTTTTCAAGACGTGGTCATGAGATGGGCATCCTTCGTGCCGGGAATTTCGGCTGTTGTTTGGTGCTACATGGTCTGGAAAGGGCGAGGAGCGTTGATGTCGTCCATGGAGATCCTCGAGTTCTCGAGTCGCATTCTGGCAGCCAACCATGGCTTGGTATTGGTGGGCATGGCGTGCTTGGCACTGATCGTATTGTGGACTTGGATGTGGCTTGGCATGTTCACCAGGGTATTCCTCGGTGGGTATTTCTCGGGAGCTTCCTTTGTGTTGCAGGCGTCAACCTGGTGGCTTGCGGCCTACTTTGTCTTGATGTACGTTTGGACTCTGTCGGTTATCTCGGGTGTCCAGAGAGGTACCGCAGCAGCGACGGTATCTCAGTGGTACTTTCATCGGAACGCTGTGCCCAAGACCTCGTCAACGGAAGTTGTCTCTGCAGCAATGAGCCACGCCAGCACCACCATCTTTGGCACTATCTGTCTGTCGACGCTTCTGGCGGTAATAATTCGCCTGCCGCTTCTCGTTCTGCCGCGTCGGCTTGCAGGGCTACTCACGCTGTTCTTTCACTCCTTTATCCCGATGTCCATAGCGGCTCTAACCAACCCACTCACCCTCACGTACGCTGCAATTCACTCACAAAACCTAGCTACATCAGCCAGGGGCCTAAGCCAGCTTACTTTCCTGACGCCGAATGCACCCACAACAACGCTGACGCCCCAGGGGTTCAAGGGCCACCACCGTGGCTCTACAGCACCCTTGCTCCCTTACAGGCTGGCGAAGCTGCTTCTGCATGCTACCCGATTCATCATGGCGACCACGCTTGGATTTGCTGGCTGGGTCATGACAGCGCGGCAGCTCTCGATCGAGTCTGGCGGCAAAACTGGGTACAGAGGCAGCGCCTACGCCTATGTGGTCGGCCTGGTCGCATCCTTCATCGGCTGGGGCGTCCTTGGTGCCATGGAAGGTATACTCAGCGGCATTGTTGACGGAGTCGTCATCTGCTACGGCAGCGAGACCAAAATGTCAGCTGGCGGCGGAAGGTACTGTATGGAGGCGGCGTATCTCTTTGGTAGTCGGACACGAGGGAGGAACGATGAGGTGTATTAGCCACATATACATGTGATTTCCTCCTTTTACTGCTTTTCTCTTTTTTTTTTCGTTTGCATTGATATTTCAGCTTGGGCGCTTGTCAAAGTTTAGATTGTATACATTTTGTCTATCCATTTCCGGCGTACGTCCAGTACGGGACTGTTGCTTCTTTTTGTTCAGCCTAGGCGCTTCTTGGACTACTTGGTTTCATATCATTCAGGGCCTGCATTGGTCGTTTTCTTTGGCCGAATCGTACTGATTCAAATCGGTTGGTTTCTAGCTAGACATGGGGCGCTCCGAGTTTGGTGTTGGTAATGCTCTACTTGTGTTTCTATAGTTGAGATAGGATTTGATGGATGTGGTTATTCTCTCTGCTTTAGAGATTCCATCATGTTTCTGACGTAAACATGGTCATGTTTTGTTCATCGACCGTCACGGACATTTATTTGGAGTTGGGCTGACTGGGCTACATAAAATACCTACCTAGTATTCGTCTCTGCCCAATGAACATAACCTATTTATCTTTATAGCTACGCCGAAACAATTGCTTGAAATCTGTATTTCCAAAGCCGGACGAACACAACCCGCACAGCCACACAAAGCCTACGCAACCGTTCGCAACCGTGCTCCCATTAGTTCGCTAAAGCAGGCGGCAAACAAGTTTGTGGTGGCGTTGTATCGTTGGCGGCTGAGCCTCCCATCTTTCTGGTTCCCTTTCCTTCTTCCTCTGCGCCTATTTAGTTTTCTGGCTCTCGCTCGACTGATCGAGTAAGACGGGGCTTCCGGCTCGTTCGGGTTCCGAGGTTTCGTTCTGTCTTTTGCGGGGTCAATAATGCAGTTGGACTGATTATCGGGAAGAGCTGCGTCTCCGTAATACGTAGCTGGTGAAATGTACTTCTTGGATACTAGGTTTGCTAATTAATATTCGTTCATAAGTCAACGAAGTTTACTGGATTCTAATAGTCTAGATAGGCTAAATTGCAGTCAATGCAGGGAATGTAATGGAGACTGGTTGATGCAAGAAGGCGGGCCGTGAATTTCTCTACTGCACCCTCCCTTGCCTCCCTCTTGTTCATGGCATCACATAGCCCCCATACTTCCGGCATTCTTCCCCACGCTCCACTATGACACCCCTGCAGCCTAGGTACCTGTACGTGCAGGTGATAGTGTCGTCACTTCGGCGCCTTCCACTTCGCCTCCAATTCCCCCTCCATCGCCCAGTAGGGATCGCATTACCCTGACAGCTTTCGCTGTGCATCTATGCATAAATTACCCTGTGGCGTCTCGTCACGAACCTTCCGTCAACACTTGCGTCAAGAATACTTACTTTACGGCGCTGTTTTCTTTTTTTTTTTTCCCCTCACCCTCCTTGCATTTCCACGTCAACACATACAAATCAACAACTACTTAATAAACCATCATCGTACAAATCGCCAAAAGCTCTCTTTTTATGGCAGACCCAACCTCTGATGTCCCTTCGGGACCGCCACCACCCAAAGTTCCTGAGGGTTGGTTAGCGAAATGGAATGAACAGTACAAGGAATGGTAAGCTTAAAACTGCCCTCCTCTAACTAGACGTTGCCGGTGTCACCCTGCGCCTTGCAGGGCGCGGCGCATTACTCGCACCCTGAGAAATGCAAGCCCTAGCAGCTTGGTGCATCAGATATATAGCCTTTTTCTCTACAGATGACAGCAGGACTAACTTTCTTCGGCCGTTTACCCTGTTTAGGTACTACGTCAACATCCACACAAAAAAGTCGCAATGGGAGAAACCCGATGCGCCCGCCGTGCCGCCACCACCTCCTGGCGATGGCGCACCTGAGGGCCCTCCCCCGTCATACCAGGCCTCGGCATCATCGGCGACAGCGACTCCCAGCGATGTCAAGAAGAACCCGTACGAGACCCAGCCGGTCGCTTCCCCAAATCCAGCCGGCGTCGGCGGCAGCAGCGGCCCGGCACCACCACCGCTGAACAGTCCTAGGCCGGGCGACCCGCCGGTCAATGACGACGCCAAGCTGGCCGCACAGATGCAGGCGGAGGAGGACGCGCGTGCTCGCGGCAGCGGCGGCAACCCCAACTACGGCGGGTCCCCAGCACCGGGCCAGGGCTTCCCGAACCAGCTCCCCGCGCGCCAGGAGAGGTCCAAGAGCGGCATTCTGGGCAAGCTCTTTGGCAAGGGCAAGCAGTCGCAGACGGCGCATTACGGCGCGGGCGCTTCGCCGCAGCCGCAGTACCAACAGCCACAACACCAGCAAGGTTATCCCGGCGCCGGTTATCAACAGGGTGCGCCGTATTCGCCACAGCCCGGATACGGCGGCTACCAGCAGCCCGGATATGGACCTCCACCCGGTACCTACGGTCAGCCGGGCTACGGTCCCCAGCCTGGCTACGGTCACGCTCCATACGGACAGCCCTCGTACGGCGGTTACCCGCCACAGGCTGGCTACGGGCCGGGAATGGCACAGCAGGGGCGTGCCGGGCGCGGCGGTATGGGCATGGGCATGCCACTGGCTCTCGGTGCCGGTGCGGGTCTGCTCGGTGGTACCATGCTCGCCGGTGCCATGCACAGCGGCGAGCACGACGCCTACCAGGAGGGTTACCAGGATGGCGTAGAGGCTGATTATGGTGGAGGTGGTGACTTTGGTGGCGACTTTTA
>NC_043741.1:6509946-6554541 GCF_004337985.1 Pyricularia pennisetigena
GGGAGAGTACCTTTTGCGTGAAAACCTATGGTCTTCCCTTCCAATAATTATTATTTTGTTTCCTGCGACGTTGGCCTTTTTTCCGAGACTCTTACATACAGATTTCCATACGAATGAAATGACTTTCGCATTATATCACCCAAAGAACCACCCCTGATGCCTTGTGATAGTAGTTATATTCTTTATCAACCCCACAATACAAGCAACATTTCCCAGACTGTGCACTGTACCCAGCGTCTGTACTTGTAACTCAGCTGTTGTTTAATACTGTTATAACCACGCCCCTGTCCCTCCCCTAAATGTCTTGTGACGCTCAGCTCGTAGAAGCAGTTGGTTCGGAGTGCATGTGCCCTTGTTTTTTTTTTTTTTTTTTCTTTTTTTTTTTTTTTGTGTCCTCTCTGCTGTGCTGTCCCAGAACTGTAGGGCAGGGATACATTCTTGATTGTACTATGCTATTCGTATGAAATGTATGCGCGGGTAGCATTCCTCAGCATGTGTGGATATGCATCAAAGACACAACTTCCATTGCAACATACCCGCACC
Organism: Pyricularia pennisetigena; assembly: GCF_004337985.1. Lineage (NCBI taxonomy): Eukaryota > Fungi > Ascomycota > Sordariomycetes > Magnaporthales > Pyriculariaceae > Pyricularia > Pyricularia pennisetigena. Next base: position 6,510,490 of record NC_043741.1, read on the forward strand.
CGGCTCCCCTCCCGAGCACCTCAAGTCAATCTTCCCCCTTCTTCGCGACCCCACACAAAAATCTCATCTCCTGCCACCATTGCCCTTCTTCCCGCCGCTGGGCGGAGCCGGAGACGCTTCCTCCCGTTTGGTGCTGCTGCTCCCTCCGCCGGCATTGCCACTTCCCGAACCGGCGAGGAAGGCGGCCATGTCGAAGTTCGCGAGGGGGCTGGCATCCTTGCCGCCACCGCCGCCGAGCATGGCGTTCATGGGGCTGGACTTTTGCCGGGCCTCGAATTCGGCGCGGACTTCGGGGTCCACTGTGGCAGTGGGAAGGAAACAAAGAGGGGGAGCGTGTCAGACGTACTGTTTTCTATCAGATATGGCATTCCAAGGAAGATTCCCATGCTCACGAGCGCGAGCAGAATCATGGGGCTCTTGAGGATGCTGAATACAGAGACTGCGGAAAGACGACAGGTTGTTAGTTGCAACTCTTCGAACAAGAACATCAATATCCTTTGATATTGAACAAGGGTGAACCCCGAGAAAGCTTCAGCCCGGTCAACAAGCGGCAGGGACAAGAAGAGACTCACAAGTACTCCTCTCGACGAAATAATCCTTCCTCCCTAGCACCTTGACCTCAAACGCCGGGACGCCGGCGCCGACATCGACCCTCCTGGCGGGCTCGCCCTTGTTCCCCCAGTCGTTGCCGCGGAACGTCTCCCACGCCGCGACGGCCAGCTTCCTGTTCTGGTCCGAGGCGGCGGCGTCGACGCGCAGCGGGGCAAAGGCATGCGTCGAGCAGTGCACGTCGAGCAGGTACGAGCCGGCCGTGACGTTGGCAAAGACGAACGTGTTGGCGGCCGACAGTGGGGCGTGCAGCTGCTTGCCGGGCCCCGACGACGTCAGCGTCGCCCGCGTCGATGGCGGTAGCGTGTACGGGTTCGGGAGCTGCGGGGATGCCGGAATCGAGATGGTTATCGAGGTCGTGGGGTCGGATAAGGCGGCGGCGGCGGCGGCCAGGCAGGTGCCAAAGAGGCGGGCCGCGATGGGCGCAAGCTGTGTGAGCTTCATCTTTTGGTTTCTGGAGCGCAAGTTTATCGGGACGTGGCCTCTCTGGGGTGACTGGTATGGCCTTGGCCGGGGGTTTTGAGTGTGGGAAGAACAGTCAAGGTTGCAAATTATGCGTTCTTCGAGCTGGCACTCGGATGCGGTGAGTCCACGGCCGTTGGGCAACAAACCGTCGAGTTGCAGAAGTGATATGCGGCCTCGTAGCAGTGCTTGTTTGCATGTATGCATGCCCGGGCTGGTCTACCTTATCAATTCCCCACGACCGTCGTTGCCCCACATGGCAAATTCGGCAGTCTCTAGCCATCCACAGCGCCAAAATTAACCCACTCCTAGTTGGTACCTGGAACCAAATGCTCCCCCCAACCCCCCTGCCACCTCCAAAATGGACCTTGCTGGTTGCATTCAACAAGTCTGAATTGCACACATTAATCACCAATTTCGCATGCTCACCTCGCCAGCGCCGTCAAATTCCGGTCCTGAATGGATAGCACTACTGCGAACCTGGTGGCCACGGGTTTAATCTACTGCTAGCACCATGCGAGGAGTCGGCCCTCACCGCCGCCCACCCGCTATATTACATGCTCTCTCTGTACTTTGTGAGGTGCCAATGGTCGGTCTCGCTCTAGTGCACAAACGGATGTCGTTCCTAGGCGTGTTCAGAGTCTTGGGAACAAACTGGACCTGCACCCAAGAACCTTCACTAGCTTTGACTCAAACAGCAGGCCGCTTCTACCACGTATACGGCACGCATGCTACTGAATAGTAAAGGGGTATCAATAGATTGCAGCTATCTCGCTTGCCAAATATACTTTCTGCCTACACCCATGGGACTAGCCGCTGGCACGGGCCGTCTCGCCCACTTCATCACGGATCAGAGGTCACACGACGACGGGCGCGGCCTCGTCCTCCTTTCCGGGAGCACCCTTAGCCTCCCCACCATCTGTCGACTTGGTGGTGGCTGCGGCGCTCTTGAACGACTGCTCAAAGTCAGCAATGATATCGTCGATGTGCTCTGTGCCCACAGAGATGCGAATGAGATCCTCGGTGACTCCAGAGCTGATGCGCTCCTGCTCCGACAGCTGTTCGTGGGTGGTCGTCCACGGGTGGATGGCCAGGGTCTTGGAGTCACCGACATTGGCCAAGTTGCTGATCATCTTGAAGCCGTCGACAACCTGGCTGCCCGCGGCGCCGCCACCCTTGACGCCCACGCTGAGCACGCCGCCGAACCCGCGCTTGAGGTACCTCTTGGCCGTCTCGTGACTGCCGTGACTCTCGAGACCCGGGTACGACACCCACGCGACGTAGGGGCTCTTCTCGAGGTGTCTGGCCAGCGCGAGCGCGTTCTGCGCGTGCCGCTCCGCGCGGAGGCTCAGTGTCTCGAGGCCCAGGATTAGCTGCTGCGCCGCAAAGGGGCTTAGACAGGCGCCCATGTCACGAAGCAGTTCGAGGCGCACGCGTATGGCGAATGTGATGGGCCCAAACGTTTCCCAGAACTTGAGGCCGTGGTAGCCCTCGGACGGCTCGACCATCTGCGGGAAGCGCTTGGAGTTGGCGCCCCAGTCGAACTTGCCACTGTCGACGATGATGCCGCCCATGGTGGTGCCGTGTCCGCCAATCCACTTGGTGGCCGAGTGCACCACTATGTCGGCGCCGTGCTCGATGGGCCTGACAAAGTAGCCGCCGGCGCCAAAGGTGTTGTCGACCTGAAAAGGGTTTTTTTTTTTTTTTTTTTGAGAATCTGGTAAGTCTCCCAGCTGGTTTCGCTTCAACGGCTCGGATGTTGCTTCAAGGTCACCACGGGAGCAATACTCACAACGACGGGCACTCCCTTTTCATGGGCCAGTTTGGTGATTTTTTCAAAGTCTGGGATGTTGTACCTCGGGTTTCCGATACTCTCGAGGTAGACGGCCTTTGTCTTGTCGTCAATGGCGGCGATCAGGTCCTCGGGCTTGTCGCCGTCGACAAACTTTGTCTGGATGCCTAGCCTCGGAAACATGACCTTGAACTGGTTGTAGGTTCCGCCGTAAAGGTTAGACGTCGATACAATGTTGTCGCCGGCGTGGGCAAGGGCCAGAATGGTCATGAACTGAGCCGCTTGGCCCGAAGCCGTGGCAACTGCAGCGACGCCGCCCTCGAGGGCCGCGACTCGCTTCTCGAATACATCGACGGTTGGGTTCGCTATGCGGCTGTAGATGTTGCCACGCTCCTTGAGTCCGAAGAGCTTTGCACCGTGGGCCGAGTCATTGAAGACAAAGCTCTAGTCGTAGATGATCGGGTGTGTGTATGTGTTAGCGAGTGGGTGTTTGGAGGGGTGGGGTCCTCATGTTGAGATATGGCGGGAGAGCGTAAGGACTCAAGTTGGAATAACCATACAGTTGTGGCATAGATTGGGACGGCACGAGAATTGGTGGCTGGGTCAGGTTCCTGGCTGTGTTTGGATAGCCATGTTAGCCACTGGATCTCTCCGTTATTCATTTGCAACTCTGGGCTTGCTTGGTAACCAGTTGATTGGGGGACTGAACACTCACCCAGCATGGAGCTGGAGGGTTTCAAAGTTCTTGCTCAGTTCAGACATGGCGGCGTTTTTCTATGTGCTGCAAGCAAAGCAAATTGGCAAAAGAGGGCTATTCGGAACCGTACGTCTGTCTGTCTCTGTTGACCCTGTTGCACGAGGAGGGGTACCGAGGGGGATGTTGCAAAGGGACGCGCAGGAGGCCGGACGTGGCGCCAGACAGCTTAATATGCTCACGCCATTGAGAACCCTTGTTTTTCTGCTGCTGCATGCATCCAACGCGTGTTCTCAGCTCCAATGGCTTGGGAGCACTCGGTGCGAGGGGCGCCTCCGCACTTGGGCGAGTTCGGGTCGAAAGGCTGTGGGGTTAGGACAAGCACGTCATTGCTGCTTCCAATTAGAACCGAGTCGTGAACTTCATCCCGCACATCATTCGGATTGAGCCTACAACATTTTTGATAGGCCGATAGCCGGAAGAATGTGCTGTCTCTTTTTAAACTTGTTCGGACACTCGCCATGGTCAGGTGTTCCCTTCTACTATTTTACATTGTATCTCTACCACACACACAGCTGGTACAGATCTACTGCATGGGAGTATAAATGCGGTCGGTTCAGGATCAAAATAATAAGTACCACCATACAAAGACCACTCCCAAACAAGAATGGTACCCATCACACAAGAAAAGGAAAAAAAAAAAAAAAAAAAAAGCACCAAAACCCGCGATACCCAGTGGTTGCCCATTCCATGATCCCCAAAACGCGCACGCATCAGTGAAATTTGTCCAAAGTAAAAATAATATTTCCCCCCAGCACAGCTGTTTTTGGTGTTTTAAAAATATCTTCGTACAATGAACATTGATGACACCCATTCCAAGATCAGATCAAAACCCTTGATCCCTTGAAAGGAGTCACTACACTAACGGAGCCCCTTTTGAGCGCCCGCTTCTTCTTTCTCGGAAGAGCCATCTTTTCGCCGCCGCCGCCGCCGCCACCGCCACCAGTAACTTCACTCTTGATGCTCCCGTGGTCGTCCTCAGTGCCGTTCTTGTCGTTGTCCTTGTCGTCGTAGCCGCCGCCATCGCCGCCGTCGTAATCATCATCCCGGTACCTGAATAGGCCTTCCTCCTTGACGTCGTCCCCGATGAACTCGCCGAGCTCCGTGTCGATGGACGAGGCCCGCCTGTCCCAGGCTAGGGCGGCCTTCTTCCAGTGCACCTCGAGCGAGGGGCGAGAGCGGTGGCCCGACGAGGCCGAGACGGGGGGAAGCGTCATGGGGGAGTGTTTGAGGCGGACGCCTCCGGCGACGTGGCTGGCCAGCGGGTCCATTAGGCTGCGGAATCTTCCTTCTTCTCGAGGGGGAGCCCGCCCGGGGCTGACGTCGACGGGGCGCCCCCCGCGCCCCTGCGGAGGCCCCCCAGGCCGCCGCCGAACCCCGACTTGAAGAAGACCTCCTTGGCGGTCAACCCTGCCGTGACGGAGAAGAGGATCCATTGGAAGGAGCCAAAGGCCGTCGAGGCCCGGGCCGAGCCGCATACGGGGCCGCGGCAGAAGACGAGCCCGTTGAGGAACACGGCCAGCGCGATGAAGCCGGCAAAGTAGAAGAGGACGTTGAGCGCCTCGAGTCCCAGGGCGATGTATGGGTTGAAGATGCGAGGCATGAACCGGGGCACGCCCTCGACGTAGCCGAGCGTCATCAACGTCATGAGGGGTATGAAGATCAGGAAGTTGATCTGAGACGGTGATGACGCCGTGGTCTCCATATTGTACCAGTTGGCGACTGAGAAGTCGGTTAGGCTATGTTAGAAGACATGTTCGAGAGAAGCTTGCAGTGCAGATGACTTTTTTGAGTCCTGAGAAAGAAGAACAAAGACGTACCATATCCCGAGAGTCCCAGGATTATTATCGCGAACAGGGCCTGGGTCGCCCGGATGGGGAGGAGGATTTTATTCATCTTGGCGACGATCTGTTGCTGATGAGATTCGACAGTGTAGGAAACCGAGGAGATCGGACAGGAATTTGTGATGCTGGATCACGGGTATATATAAGAAAGGAAGAAAGTGGTAGGATAAAAAGGGCCCGCCGTATATTTTGCTGCAGTGAAGGGTACAGAAAAGAGGAGAAAGAAAATAGAAAGAAAAAAAAAGGAGAGAAAACGTAAAAAAACAAATTGCCTTTGAAATGGATTTGATTCAAAACAACCGCGAGCAAGCTGACAAGCGGAAGGAGAGAAGGGGCGGGGGGTGTGGCCACGGCGAGGTAGAAAAAGAATACAGACCGGCCAAGGTTGAACTGTAGATTATGGTTTCCTCTAGCCTGACGAGCTCATTGGATGGGTCCATCCCATGTTGCAACCTTTGCCTAGGATGTCCTATAATGGGGTTGCCTGCCACGACTTGCCATGCTCTGCACTCGCATCTTTCGCTCCGAGGATGCTGACGGGGTATCCCCTAGGTTGTATGGTACAGACGTTGCTGGATGCCGCGACTTCTGAATCCCATCTGAAACGGGGTACAGGTGGGTTCTGATGGGCGAGCAGGGGTATGTCTTGCCGTGCCCGGGTCTTTTTTTTGGTCATCCACTTCCGGATTGTCAGTCCGCTTGGACCCAAATGTAACCCATAATTCCCTGAGCCTCTGCAGTTGATTGTGGACAATCACACCTTCAACGGCTGCGGAGAAATGCTATTCTTGTTGAAAATGGGACGCATGTATGTACATGTGCAGTAACATTTCCAATCTCGGCCTGCAACACGTGCACTCGGCATTTGTCCTATTCTTTGTAGCTGGCTGCCCCGTTTTGTTGTTTTAAATTTCAATTCCACAGCATGCGTTAACGGCACATAGAAAAAAAAAAAATATGGATAAAAACAAATCAAAGTTTCGTGAAGCTTAAAAAACGACTCGACTTGGATTGGCACAGATTCCAAGAAAACCCGTTTGAGGAAAAGAGCGGGAAGTAGTTCTAGACCCGCAAATAGGCTACAGTAGCTTCTTGTTCGCGTCTTAAAGCGCCATAGCGGCCAGAGCTGGAAAAGCTTCTGGGTAAATCCCCATAACCTCCCTGCCCCTCCACCCTGGTGAATGCCTAGGCTTGTTTGAATTGCTTGGCTTCATTGCTGCATTGTCTATTCAGTTCCAAGCTCTGGCGCCCAGGCTCGGAAGTCGATCGCATCGTAATGCCAAAAGCTTGACAGCCTGACCTGGTTCTTGTCTATGTCTGCGAATGGGATTTTCGTCGCCCCAAACGAAAAGCGGTAACCTTTCTAAAACTTTTCCAATGGTCGATTGTTGGAGACCCTGTAACAATGGGGGGACAAAAACGGTTAAACGGCGACAACAAGGGAATGAATGTATCGTAGTACCCATCCATACCTGTCTGTCTGTACCTTACCTGCCTCCCTAGGTAAGGTACAGTACCTAGCTAGACTAGGTGCTATCTTTTTTTTTTTGTCTGAATTGAACAGACACGTTTCTCTCACGACATTTTTGACGAGTCAAGCCTGAACACTCGGGGGGGCTTCTTTCCCCCACGTGCTGTCCGTAATTACTCACCGACGGTACCAAACACAACTCAATTCACCATCCATTCAGTCCATCCGTACGATTGAGGCGAAGCACTAAAACGTAAATCGCGCCGAGTACCGCCTTCTGATTTGCAATAGTACAGTACTCTTAACAATATGGGCAGAACGATGAACCATATGAGCTGGATAGACGGCCCGCCCGATTCCGACTGCTATGACCCAGCTGGTCGTTGACTGATGTCCTCTACTCAAAAGGCTTATCTTTCTGCTCCCAAAGGGATCCACAAGTTGCCAGGCTGATGTTGCAGCACAATTAGCCGTCTAGTTCAAAAAGAAACATGGTACAGTAAAATCATTCCGGGGGGGCTCTCCCCCGTTGTCGAAGCACCTCTTAGACGTCTTGGCAGTCTCCAAATTGTCAGGTCTTGGCCCCTTGGTGTAGCGGCTAGCCCATGGGGGAAGGGAACGACCTAGGATTTTGTAGGAGAGGTTTCCCATTTCTGTTTGGTTGCAATGTTTCAAAGGAGGGGCCAAGTAGGAGTTGGGGGTAGTAGTGTTGCCTCGCGCATGGGGCAGAACGAAAAGCATCCAGGGTTTGTCTGCAGGCATCATGGGATTCGTGCTGCAGTTTGGACATTACAGGATGGGAAACATTAGTAGATGTCGATGAAGAGCCGGGCCTGTCGAATTGCGGCGCTCTGGTCAAGGGTCGAAACAGATAGGACCCAGGGTTGGACGCTCGGTTTAGGAGGCGATGTCACCCCAAAAGCAACGCTCAGCTCTAACACACTTCTTCTTCAACACCTCCCAGAATTATCCACATCAAATAGTCCAGGTCCTGATGGATCCTACCACAGCGAAAGGAGATTTTTGCCGATGCTACTTACTTCTGTCTGTCCATCTTTGGCCTGGTGCTACTTTCGGAGACCTGACCGCTGTGGATTCTTGGGATTGCTTATCCATAACCCCCCGGCTGAGGCCATTACAACAGGTAAGAGTTCCAGGGATCAAGCCCGCGGCTGCTCTTGCCGTTTCTTTGCGCATGAGTCCGTCCTCGCCGACATGGTGCCACCCAACGGTCAGTCAGTGTCTTTTGTTCGACACGACACGAACGCTCGGATGAAATAATGTTGGCAAGTAATGAAGGTTCGTTTTGACTCGAATGCTCCCTTGTCAGCAGCAAGAAACTGATTAGAGCAAAATGCTGTTTAGCAAGGTAATCAAGCACCTAAGTTTTTTGTTGTTTGCCGCTAGCGTGAGTTTTTCTAATCCCAACGGCTGATTGCGGTGTCAAATACGGTTTTGGTCTGAAGCTATGTTAGCCTGCTCTTTTTTTTTTTTTTTTTTTTTTTTTTTTTTTGTGTCTGTCCAAGAATTCGGGCGAGGTGGGAACAAGTCTGCTCTGGTTCTAGCTAGATCTAGTCAATAACGATCCGATTCCAAGAACCGACAATAACAATGACTTGGTATATGTCATGGAGCATGTCGCCTAGTGGACGATCCCCGACGATGTACGAGGCATGTAGATGAACATTTAGCGGCGACTGTAAAATCTAAAATTGAGTGCAATGCAGGGTGTGTGTGTGTGTTCCGTAACTCCCGTTCCTGAAAATTTCGGCCGACTTTGAACAGTCCGATGTGGGCCAACGCATGCGCCGGAGCCGCAAGCATCCCGCCAGCTGTGCCACGGCTCTGCGCGCAGCTGTCCCGACCGACAATGGAGCGAGAATCTGTATGGTCGCTCCGGCTTGGTTCACGCGGAGTAAATCTGGCCTTGCGTAACGCCAAGCTGCAGCACCAAGCTGTTGCAAGATCTATACCCTTATTGCCGTTCAAGCCGTTGCGTCGACGGCAACCTGGTCCCTCCTTCAGAATACTGAGCTGAACAGCTTCTCGATTGGATAATGTCCAAAAGTACACCTTTCAAATAATAAACACGCTAGGGCGAGTTCAGGTGATCTGGTCGTGTAGCCTTTTTGTGCTACTCGAGCGGTTTTCAGGGTAGCTACATTACTTTTTCTAAATCTTTAGTCTTTGTCTTTCACATGCTATGACGAGTGATGCGACTTTGCTGATTGGTTCTATCCGACGCGACTCGTGGGGAAAATTCCGATCTGCCAGCAGAACAACTGGGCATTCATGGCGTTCTTCCAAGAGGTCTGTTGGAAAGCCACGGGCGAAAAAGAAAGAACGAATAAATGGGGAACAGCGAATTTAACTGTTCGTGATAGGCCTACGTCACACGGATTTCTCGGAGGGGTTGTCGGCTACTGCTTGGAACAAGTGACCTTTTTGAAGTTCGACTTTTCCTTCCACAGTAGCCAGAGAGTCAATCAACCGAGGTCAAACTACTGGAACTGGATTGGACGGAACGCGAGCTGAGGGCCGAGGCCGTCCGCTCAACGAGCCCCACCCCCAGCTTTTTGGTAGGTCAGCCTACATCGCCAAGCTATTCCTTGCAACACTATGTCGCTGCTGCTTGGTTTTGCCAGTCTGCCATATACTTCTCCTTCCTTTCTTCAGAAAAAAAAGGAGAGAGAGGTTTGTACTGTAATTGTTTTTTTCCATGATCCTGTCCGAAGAAAGGTCCATTTTTACCTCCTGGCATAAGCATTAGAGCTTCTCTGCGCCGTCTCATTTAGTTCTAGAACTAGAAAAGGCTTCTAGCGTGTGCCGTTATACTGTCCATCCGCTTTACATCCGAACCTGGTTGCGCAATCAACAAACAAGATCTTGTTCCAACCACCAATAATCCAGCCTGCGAGTGCTCCGACCCCCTCATCATCCTAACTTAGTTGCCCATTGAGTTTTCCGTCCCGAGCCCTCCGGACGATACCATGGCGCCCCCGAAATATGTCGATGACGAATCCTTTATCAAGTGGACGTCGGAGCAGCCGCCTCCCGGCGCTCCCTACGCGCTCCCCGTGCCCAACACTCAACGCCCAAATCGGACTCCGGTGTACCGTCACTGGAAGCTGACCGATGGGCCCCTGATTTCGAGGTTTTCCGACAAGATCCGGACGATGCATGAGATCTTTGAGGATTCCGTCAAGAAGAACGCGAACAAGAAATTCCTCGGCTGGCGGGCCTGGAATCCCGAGAAGAGGGCTCACGACCCCAAGTACACATACATGACCTATGCCGAAGGTGCCGAGCGGCGGAAGAACATCGGTGCCGGAGTCGTAGAGCTGCACAAGCGGATTGGCGTCACGGCTGATAAGTATGGTGTTGGACTCTGGGCACCCAACTGCCCCCAGTGGCAGCTATTCGACCTTGGCTGTATGTCCCAGTCTTTGTGGTCAGTCTCCCTGTACGAGACCCTGGGGCCCGAGACCTCGGAATACATCATCAACCACAGCGAGCTTGTTTGCGTTGCGAGCTCGCTGCCTCACATCCCGCAGTTGATCAAGCTTGCGCCCAGAACCCCAGGCCTTAAGATGATCATCTCGCTCGACCCGCTCGATAACGGTGAACCTGCCAACAGCACCAAGCTTTCTCTGCTCAACCAAATGGCGGCCGATGCAGGCATCCAAATTTTCTCTCTGGAACAGGTCGAAACCATCGGCGCACAGTCCGGGAGGCCCATGCGCCCTCCCCACGAGGACGACATCATCACCATTAACTATACCTCTGGTACCACCGGAAACCCTAAGGGAGTCGTCCTGAAGCACAGCCATGGTGTCGCCGCCATCTACGCTGCCATATGCATGGGTCAGTTCCGAAACGGTGACCAGCACATGTCCTACTTGCCTCTGGCCCACATCTATGGCCGTATGCAGGACCAGCTTAGTTTTGCCATCGGCGGCACGACAAGCTTCTTCCGTGGTGATGTCCTGGGTCTCGTCGAGGATCTCAAGCTCGTGCGACCCAATTACTTCTGCTCGGTCCCCAGGCTGTACAACCGCTTTGCTCAGTCTATTCGTATTGCCACAGTCGAGTCCCAGGGCTTCAAGGGATCGATGGCGCGCCACATTGTCGACGCCAAGAAGGCGAGCATGAAGCTGCCCCCAGGCCAGGCAACAAACAAGCAGTGGCTGTACGACAGGATCTGGTCGCCCAAGGTGCGACAGGCCGTCGGTTTGGACCGCGCGCGCTTCATGATCAGCGGCAGCGCTCAGCTTGATCCGGATGTCCAGGAGTTCCTCCGTGCCGCTTTCGCCAACGACTTTTACCAGGGTTTTGGCATGACCGAGACCTACGGAAACGGCACCGTCCAACAGCCTGGTGATTTGACCTTGGGTATCCTCGGTGGACCATGTGTTGCCATGGAGTACTGTGTCGAGTCCGTCCCGGATCTCGAGTACACTATTACAGACAAGCAAGGGCCGCGTGGTGAGCTGTTGGTTCGTGGACCGACCGTCTTTAGCGAATATTACAAGAACCCCGAGGAGACAGCCAAGACGGTCGAGGCCGATGGCTGGTTCCACACAGGCGACATCGTCCAAGTCGACAAGCTCGGGCGCATCCAGATTATTGACCGCAAAAAGAACGTGCTCAAGCTGGCCCAGGGTGAATACATCTCGCCCGAGCGCCTCGAGAATGTGTACATGGGTAGCTCGAACCTGATTGCGACCGCCTTTGTCCATGGTGATGGCAAGGAGTCGAGCCTCGTGGCGGTCTTCGGCGTTGACCCTGAACACTTTGCTCCATTGGCGTCCAAGATCATGGGCAAGACCATCGCGCCTACAGACGCGGAGGCGATCAAGGAGGCGTGCGGCGACGCAAACGTCATGAAGCACTTTATGAAGCACATTGACGAGATTGGACGGTCCCACAAGTTCAACAGCTACGAGAAGGTCAAGGCTGCTCATCTGGCCCTGGATCCCTTCAGCGTCGACAATGGGATCTTTACGCCTACGTAAGTTCACTTTGACTCGATTTTATTTGCCCGTATTCTCGAGCTTGCTGATGCTAACTCTATTTTTCTCGAACCTACCAGACTCAAACTCAAGCGCCCTCAAGCAGCCCGGGCTTTCAGGAACGAGATCGATCGCATGTACGCCGAGATCAACTCTCAACCGTCGGCCAAGGCCAAGCTGTAGGGACGGGGCATTGGCGTGATATCTGGAGGTATTCGTGGTTCATGTAAATGCTTAGACCATCGATATCGTTCCTGTCAGATTATATACCACATGTGTTCTTTTCGGCTTATGAATAAACTTGCTGCCTTGATACAACTGGGATGTTTCCTAATTCTTTTTTAAGCCGTGAGATTCGCCTGGTGTTATACCCGTCTATTAAAGCGGGTTGACAGGTAGTCTCAACACAGATATAGATTATGAGGGCTATTTCGTTGCCCTCCTATGACGTCAAGCAGATCAGCCTGGCTGCAATAGCTTTGTGCATTTTTGAATGAGGAACGTAAATAGATTTTAAGGTTGGAGTCACTTGCAGGGGTTTCTGTCTCGAAAGAAAACAAGAACCTTGTTACAAATTACAGCTTAGGTTTCGCTGAGATATTATATGCAGGTTTCAAATACTTGGGAAGTAAACAACAGTTAGTTACCTTGCACCAGACCAATTCCGTACTAACTAATACAACCCCTGACCTGAAAGATCATAGCATCCCATAGAACCAGATTTTCTCACAGCAGCAGAGAGAGAGAGAGAGAGAGATGTCATATTTCAGTTCTGTTTTGTTTTCCACATGCATTAACACGCGGCGGAAAGTGGGTCTCGAATCCGGCGATCGGATCCGGGGAAGCGGACGAACGATTCTGTATGCGAATGCACAACGCATTGCGTAACAGAATTTCACCGCAGGACAGACATGGAGCTATTTAGGCCTTTTGAAGGCTCAGGAACAATTTGGCAACTAAACAGTGGAGGTTTGCTTGCACAAGCAAACAATCTGAAATTGACGTGTTATATTATAGTGTACAACGTTGCGCCCTGCAGAGTTGACAGCTTTCTTTGGTCGGTGCGGTGCATCTATAAACGACCAAAAATACTGCCAACAACTTGGACTGAAAGCTTGATAATTGGGAAAGATAATTTGCGCGACTTCTCACAAATAATATATGACACTAAATAGAATAAAGAAAGGCCCTCGGATTTCTAAAAGTCAATATTACAGGATAAAATATTTGCATTTTTAAAATGAAATTTTTTTATAAAATACTGCTAGTAAGTTTTTAAATGCCACCTAGACCATTTTTAAGTTATTTTCTAATTTACGAACAACCAGGTGAAATAACTTGGTAAAAATCCACCAAAAATGGTTTCAAATCTGCCCCACCTTCTGTAATTCCTTGTTTTCCAACGACCAAATCGAACGATTACTTTTTGCTTTAAAATTTAAACAAAAGTGCCTTGATTAAATTGCGACATTCATGACATTTTGGAGCTTGGAAGCCAAAAAGAAGCTAAACACGCTTCGACGCGTCGGCGAGATGAGGTAGGCCGTTTCAAGAGAGCAAAAACCCGCGCCGGCGTGTTACGGATCTTCAGAAAGCGATTCAGCTTCCCCGAGCATGACATTAACTATAGTGGCTACGAGAACTAGGCATCATGTCATCGATCTTACATCTGATGTTATCGATCTGACAGCCGATGACGAGCAGGAAACGGTGACGAGCAAACTGCTCCTAGCTCAGCGCGTCGATAGGGCAGTGTCGCCGCCGCCCGCGAAGAGGGTCAAGTACGAACACCACGGCCCGCAGCAGCAACGCCATCACCTCTCTCTCAGATCGCCTGCACCTCAACCATCCCACCGCGAAGCTACCTATCGCCACGACGGTGCCCAGAAACAAGCATCGGCTGCGAATGCGACAAGACGGCCCGAACGCGTGCCCGAAACGCGTCCCATAAGGCCGCCCGCCAGACCTTCACCTCCCACCCAACATGCTGCAGCCTCGTCGGCCGGAATCGGCGCGAGGCAGCTACAAGCCGCACCTGCACCTTCACCACTACCACCACCGCAAGACCTATCAGCTCATGGAGGCAAACGAGAGCAGAGAGCGGTGGGACGTATATCCCGCGACAGGTCGGAGATGCGATGGGAGCCGAATTCGAGGCCATATCTGTACCAGAGAACGCGGCGAAAGCTGAGATACCTTGGCAGCCAACCTCACCGAATGGACTGCAAAGACGGTAGTGTGGTCCACGTTGACTTCACAGCTGCTGAGGCCAACCTGGTGCTCAGTGTCCTGGCGCGCGAGCCAGTCCCAGACTCTGAGCTAGCCAGGGGCCGCGTTCTTGACAAAACCATGCTCAAGGGTCTGGCCAGGAGGGGTCTTGCGGACAAGGTCCGGCTTAAAGAGCTGGCTACACTCAAGATGCCAGGCAGGGCGAAAGAGGATATCATATCCTTCGTCAAGGACATAGCGAAGGGCGCCGTTGGGATAGGTCAAATATTCGTTCTCAAGCATCAAGATGGCACCGGCAGCAGGGACGAACAACGTAATGCGGACTTCTTTCGTTTGCTTGCCACCAGGCAAACGTTGGGAAGCAACCATGACGCGTTCGTTCTGGGTGACACATACGTGGATGTCCGCTGTGGACTCAGCAATGCAGTCGAAGATGAGTTGAGCTTGCGAAGAGAGTGGCATGGCGCTGCTGGAGACATTATTACTCTGTCATGGACTTCGGACAATGCCTTCATCGCAGGGGCGACGACACATAGCGACCCCTGGAATCAACAGTATAATAAAAAGGGCAACCTCATGCTGGGCTCAGTCCCGAACAAGACCATCCGCATGTTCCCGGACCATCGAATCCTGAGGCCCATTGTTGATAAGGGTGACAATGCGACTGATGAGATGGTTCAAAGTCAGTCCCCATGGTTATATACGTCGGTGGTCTTTTCGGCATATGATGACGGCATTGCATATACCTGCGGGTTCGACAACACGGCCAAAATTTGGACCGTGAAAGACGACGGCACATCTATGAAGCTTATGGGAACATGGCCTCATGCGGGAAAGGTCAACTATGTAGTGCCTTCCATACACCGAGAGGCCGACGAGTCTTTTAGGATGGTCGCCACGGCCGCAGATGTGTCCCCAGATGCTGTTCGCGTATACCGGATTAACAAATGCGATACCAACATCTCGGCTTGTCAATACAGGACCTTTTCAGCCAGCCGCACCACTGGCGAAGGTAGCGACAAATGGGCATATTGTCCCGCCACGATGGCATGGGGCCGGACGCCCGGCCTGACTGGGCATCTCCTTCTCGTTGGTTATTCTCCGCGAAGCCTCAGCGACAACGACAACGACATTCCTGAAGACAAACGCAACTCGGGTGAGCTGCGCCTTTGGGATGGCAACACAGGCGAGGCTTGGAAGGTATCTACGGCGTCCATGTGCAACGTCTTTGAGGTCGCCTGGCACCCGAATAAAAAGGTTTTTGCGGCTGCCGTGTCGCCGTCGGGTGAAAGGGGAGACGAGACCAGAACTCAAATCCGTCTGTACTCGTCGTACAAAATTGGCGAGTCTGCGAACAAGGTTTATTCCGAGTTCAAATGCCTCGACTGCGTGGCAACGGGGATCAACTACGGCCTAACCATCATGTGAGTTGACAGGAAACCTTGGCCTTTTGATTGCTTTGAATTTCTTTTGCTGACATCGGTATAGGCCATATGGACCTAGGGCATCCTACGTGGCGGCGGGTTGTACAGACGGCAACACCTACGTCTGGGATACGGAAGCTCCCGAGAGCACGCCATGTCAAGTGCTCTGCCATGGACGTAAGTTTATGCGGTTATTGTGCTTTATCCAGCTGGAAGCTATATCTGACGGTTAACAACCCCAGGACCAATTCTTGACCCGATCGAAGACCTCGAGACTGAAGACGTTGGAGTGCAGTTTATGGCCTGGGGAAAATCCCTTGAGCGACTTTACACAGGATCGACAGACGGCACCGTCAAGGTGTGGAATGTCCGCGCCGAAGGTAATCCTCTGGTGAGGGTGCTTTTGAAATGCAAGCGGGCTGTCACGTCAGGCGCCTTTTCTCCTGACAAATCAAAGCTCATTATCGGCGATGCAAGCGGTGCCTTTTATCTGTTGACGACTCATGATAATGCCGAAGATGAATGGGATGGCGAGGAGGAAACACCAACAAAATGTAGCCAAGTGGAAGAACGGGTCATTCGGATCCCATGTGAAGACGGGAGCTTCGTCACGCGACGCCTGCCCAATGTTGTCGATCCGCACCCAGATCCTCCAGATCCCACGCACGATGCAGCCGGTAACCTTCTTCGGCAGGAAGTCGGCGTTCAGCCGGGGAAGTTGTTTCTGGATCAGCAGCAGCTGGTGCTCCACAAGAGTCGTCTGGTCGGCGCGGTTCAGGGCCCACGATACGCCGAGACGGGCCTCTACCGCTTGGATTACCACATGGACAAAACCGATGGGCAATCGCCCTTGCTGGCTATGCACGAAAGACAGCAGCAGGAGAGCAAACTCCAGTACTCCAAAACGACCGTCGTGGGAGCAAGATCCCGGCGGGGGATCTTCCGGCGGGCTGATGATGCCCAGGACCGAGTCGCGGAGCTACATCGGCAGAACGTCGCCAAGAGCTTTGATATAAGCAGTCTGGATCATGATACCCGACGTGCGCTCGAGGCAGAGGGCGCTGAGCTGAACCCCGACCTGCTTGAGTATGATGATGACAGCGATGAGAGTGAAGACGATGCGCAGGCTATCGATGATGTTATGATACTAAGTGAATAGGGGGGGCTGGAGGGTCTTGTCCTGAGAGAAGTCCTGAATGCCGTACTGGGCTGCGGCACCGGAGCTTTCATATCGTGGAATCAATGACTCCCTACTTTTCTTTTTCACTTTATTAGAAATACAGTGCTCATAAGGGGGTGACAAGCAGACCCTCGAGCAAGCCATGTAAGACATTATTGTTAGTATAGACCAATACTGGTAGAAAAGTACGATTGGACGACATTTGAAATTGATCAGGGAATTATGTTCGGGGGGCGTAGAAATTGAGGATAAAATTGAGGATACTTGGAATCCGGAGAGGGAAAAAAAAAAAAAAAGCATCTCATTGGATTTGAAAACCTCCGAAGGCTCTGCTGAAAATTCATAGCAGGCCAAAGGTAATTTGTATGCAGCTGTAGGGCTGTTATATGACTTTGTTGGTTGGTGGGCCATGTCATTTTCTCTCTGAGATTCTGAGAACCAAGTCAAAAATTCGAATCAACACTTGATCAATGCTGAATGATGATCGCCAACAATTCAAACGGATTTTTGGAAAGAACAAGCATTTGCCACACAAGGATCCAGCACAAAAAGGACCAACCAACTGGTTAGATTCATACGGCGATTTGGGACTGTGCTGTCTCTGCGCGTGGACAAGAAAGCATGGTGTTTACTGGAGGAGCCTTGTCGCCCGTGAACAAATCGCAAGTCACTTGAGGTACCTCTGATACATCGACAGCTACCTAATCCAGGCAATCAATCACCCAACGCCCCAAACTCTTTCAGCAGCAGATTTTTGATGCCCATCAGTTCGTAGCACCAAAAAAAAGAAGAAAAAAAAAAAAAAAAAACAGCGCCCACCTAGTCATGGCGCCGCCCAGAGAAATCCCGGGCTTCTTCTACGGTGAGCATCATGGTCATCAAAATCAGACACTCGGGGCACGGCCAGCATCGTCCCCTCTCCGGAATTGAAAGCTGACGTTTTCACCTGCCTCCGAACTAGACGAGGCCAAGAAGAAGTACTTCAAAATCGAGCAGCGAGGCCCTCCGGCGGCATCGCAGTACTCGGCCCAAAACGTCAAGAAGCGGAGGGCCGAGGCGCGCGACGAGGCCGTCAAGGCCAGGAGGGCAGCCATGCCCAGGGTCAGGCCTGATTCCCGAAATCCGCTCGCGGACCCCATCGTCGGCGGCCTGTTCCGCCGCGACCTGGGCGAGCACCCTCCCGACCTGGCCAGAGACTGCTGGGCCGACGGGCTGCAGTTCAAGGGCGCCGCCGCCGTCTCGAGCCCCCGAGCTCAGCCCATCGTCAGCTTCTTGGTCGGAGGCGCGCAGCAGCAGCAGCAAGAGGACGACGGTCTTGTGATAGCAGGTATGCGTGCAATCTGCAAATCTACTTCTCACTTGGATTTGGGGAACTTGCGTATGGTTAACACAGCTCAATGATGGCTGGCAGCAACGTCACGTGGAGAGATGGTCAAAAGCGTCTTCTCGCGGGACAAATACAATCAGTAAGACAGGTCTATTCCTTGGGGTTTCCACGTTGTCCTTGGCGCAGAAGGGGACGAGAAGGGACACAAAAAAAAAAAAAAAAGCGGAAAGTCTGACACATACCGCTCTCCTATCCACTAGTATTCAGAACAATCCGAGCAGAAACTCAATACGCGCCGCAGGAGAAATACCACCCATACCAATGTCAATCACCGGCCTGGCTTGGGGTCGTAGAAACGAGGCCGAGGACCTAGGCTGGCCGGTGTTTGCATATTCGAGCGCAGAGCTCTACGGAGGCGAACCTAGCATGCCGTTCTTGTATCTATCCCGCGAGCCCTCGGGCCAAATCGACCGAGGATCCTTTATAAACCACTACCAGTTCGACTGTCCAGAGGGGACATCCTGCATACCCCCTGTCACCTGTTGCGTCACGGCACCAGGCGCCTCGAGGGGGATCATGGCCGTCGTTGGAACGAAGCATGGACTTGCCACCATTGAGCGCACCGAATCGGTGAGCGAGGTGGGCTTCGCCGCGAGGTCACCGGGAAGCCGTAACACGGGGAACACGGTGCTCGCCCTGGACTTTGTGGACGCCCACCCGGACGTGCTGGTGTTGGGCGGCCGGGGAGGCACGGGAATATGGACTACTGACCTCCGTGAGGCGGCCAGCCAGCTGGCAGGGGGAGGCGATGACTATACCCACCGACTGGACCGGCCGCCACCGCTTCAACAAAATCTCCTGGGCTGTCATCCAGGTCGCCAGGACGCACGCCGCTACGCCGCACTCACGTTCCCTGAATGCACCACGCCCACGACGCGGGTGCGCACCTTACCAAACAGAGACCTCTTGTACGTGCTCGGGGACTGGAAGCCCACCCAGCCCCGGCGAAACGACACAAGCTGCCGCTGGCTCGAGGTGTCGAGTGACGTCGGCGGGGCCGTCAACCACGTCGTCTCTCTCAACCAGTACCAGGTACTAGCGGCCGGCATCAGCGACCGCATGGACGTCTGGGACATGCGCTGCGGCTTCAGCCAGCAGCGCCAGCAGTATCCGTGCACCAGCTTCCCGGGCTACAAGAACGCCGCCCGCCTGGGGACGGGCCTGGCCGTCAACAAGAAGCTCGGCATCGTGGCCGCCGCCAACGACCAGGGGCCCGACAGCTTCTGCCCCGTCAAGCTGCACTCGCTGGCCACCGGGAGGGAGCTGCCGTGCCGCGCCCTCGATGGGGAGGCGCAGCGACTCCAGGACCTGGAGGGCCCCGGCCACAAGCCCCTGCTGGGTATCCCGTCGCCCTGCCTGCGCTGGGAGTCACTACCCCGCGATCGTGACCCCAGCCTGTTCGTGTCCAGGGGCACCCGTGTGCTCAAGTTCAGCTTTGGCTTGGAGACTGGGCTGGTCGACGAGTTTTGACGGGTCCATCGTGCATCTCCTCGCCAAGCCGAGTAAAAAATGTCTCGAGTACGAGTACTGGACGATGAGGGAAAAAAAAAAAAAAAAAGAAAAAAAGTAAAAGAAAACCTAATTCTAAAATCCTGCATCATGGCGGCTCACCAAGATTACTGCATCAATTGCCAAGCCTTGAGACAGAGACTACACATGCTTGGCGAAGGGGAAGGGGATGGCTTTTTGCTTCTTGAGCAAGTAGGTCTATGGCACGAGCACATGTCTTGGCAAGCCATGCCTTCTGAACCGGCATTGACACACTACAGAGACTATTTCCACTGCGCCCATATTACCCGAGACATGCTGATGGAAAGAAGAAAAGGTTTACAAAACAAATCAAGTCTACACGTACACCCGGGTCAACAAAGTGATACTTGTCCGGAACATGGCACCACGGCCTAGTCATAGTAGTAGATAAATCACGAACCAAGGGTTCTTACAAAGGCATAGGAGCCTACTTGGTCAAAGGGGACCCACTTCATTTAAAACGACCTCGCAAAAATAATTTTACGGTTTTAGCATTAATGTCGTGACTAATAACTGATCGGGTATGACACATGAATCTATCCCGCCCACGAGTAGAATTTAAAACACAAGGAAAGGCAGTAGGTTGCAGTTGAAGCCAAATACTACCATGCTATCACGACGTCTCGCCCCTCTATGTTCAAAGGGTCGGGGAAAGATGAAGGACGCAGGCAGGGGCCAACGTGGGTATGTGACAGGAAAACGAAATGCCATATCTTTCCAATGACGCCCAGCATGACAGACAAATCTCTGAAAAAGAATGATGAGAAATGCCCGCCGCAATTCTAAAACATTTATTGCGACTTCTCGTGCTGGGTGGAGACACGCTGGAGAGAAACAACTATAAAAGAAAAGTGTTAGTATCACGTGTTGTGCATATGGACGAAAAGGGGAGGAACACGTTGAAACTTACCAAAGTCCTCGAGAGACCTCTGCTTTTGGTTGCCCTTAGGGGACTTGCCGTGCATGAGGTTGTCAAAGCCCTGGCTGTCCTGGAGAATGTAGTAAAGACCGCCCATGATGCAGAAGACACCAAAGGAGAATACCCAGATACGGACGACGGCAACGATGTGGGTCATCTTGCTGCCGACAAACCAACCCCAGATGGCGAAGCAAGAGGCGATGATGTCGACAACGAAGATAGCACCAGTGAGCTGCCACGAGGGGATGGAAGACCAGAAGGGACCGTTGGCACGGGTGATGAAGATCAGCCAGTTCTCAGTAAGGGAGATCTCAAGGAAGACGACAGCGTCGATCTGACCGTTGTTCTGGACGATACCACCGTCCTCACCGTGCACATACATGGTGGTGATGGTGATGAAGGTACCGATGGCCAGGACAACACCGAGAAGGACGGACATTCCCCAGAGCTTGGGCAGGTTCCACTTAACGGGCGACTTGGAGTAAGGAGCGTTGTCGTAGGCGATGGCCAGGGTGGCAATATCGGCAAAGATGGCGATGAAAGCGACCAGGTTGATGTTGAGCGACTGGTTGAGGGCCGCAATCAGGATACCAAGGTAGATCTCCAAGTGGATGGAAAGAGCGATACGGTAAACGACGTAGGCGTACATACGGTGGAAAATCTGGCGAGAAGTCTTGAGGGCGTCGATGATGGCACCAAGACCGGGGGCAAGGAAGACGATATCAGCAGCAGAGCGGGCGGCGTCAGAGGCACCCTCGACAGCGATACCGGTATCAGCCTTCTTCAGCGACGGAGCGTCGTTGACACCATCACCAGTCATGGCAACCAGGTAACCACGCTGTTGCAGAATCTCGACGACGTTGTACTTGTGCTGGGGGAAAACCTCGGCGAAACCGTCGGCGGCCTCAACGAAATCGTAGACCTCAGAGCCGGGCATGTCACCGCCACCACCAAGACCCAGGCGCTCAGCATTGTAGACGTTGGTACCAAGACCGAGCTGGCGAGAGGTCTCACGAGCGATGCCGACAGCATCACCAGTAAGCATCTTGATGGACAGACCCAGGTTCTTGGCCTCATTGATAGTGCGGGCGGTATCGTGGCGGGGAGGGTCAGAGCAGGGCATGATACCAAGGATCTCCCAGGCACCCTCGCCCCGCTTGCGGGCGACACCGAGCGAACGGAATCCACGGGTAGCAAACTCCGCGACCTTGTTCTTGTAGTCCTGGTCGACGGCCTCGGGGATCTCGTGGTCCTCCTCGACGGTCTTGAGCACAAACAGAGGAGCACCCTTGACGCAGGTGATGATCTCACCCTGGGGAGACTCGACAATAGCGGTAACCTTCTTGGAGACGGGGTCGAAGGGGTGGAACTCAAGGACCTTGTACTTGGACAGGGCAGCCTTGGCGCGGGGGTAGTACTTGAGCGACTTCAGGAAAGCCTTGTCAATGGCGTCCATACCCTTCTTCTTGCGGGAGGCAGCGAGACAGGCAGTAAGCATGAGGTCTTCGGGCTCGACACCGGCGACGGTGTAGGGCTCAGAGAGCGAGAGCTTGTTCTTGGTCAGAGTACCAGTCTTGTCGGAGCAAAGAATCTCGACACCAGCAAGGGACTCGATGGCACTGAGCTTCTGAACGATAGCCTTCTTCTTGGCGAGGTAGGCGGCACCGACAGCCATGGTGGTGGTGACGACAGCGGGAAGACCGACGGGCACACCAATGATGGTGATGGCCAGGGTGAACTCAAGGATCTGAACAATGGGGTTGTTGCGGTAGAAAGAGGAGACCCAGACGACCAGGTTGGTGAAGACGACCAGGATCAGGAGAACTGTACCGATGCCGTTGAGCACCTCGGTGAAGTGACCGCTACCGGCGGAGGCAGCGTTGACAAGGGCGGCAGCGCGACCGACGAAGGTGCTGTCACCAGTGGCGGTGATGACAACAAAAGCCTCACCACGCTTGACGGCGGAAGAAGCATAGCACTGGTCGCCCTTGTGCTTGTCGACAGCAAGAGACTCGCCAGTGATGGCAGACTGATCAACCTGGAGATAGGCATCGTCGGTGACAATGCGACCGTCGGCGGGAATGATGGTACCCTCCTCAACCTGAAGAATGTCACCGGGGACGACCTCGGGAGCCTCGACCTCCTTGAGCTGACCGTCACGGAGGACGACAGCCTTCAGGGCGAGAGTCTTCTTCAGCTCGTCGACGATGGAACCAGCTTGGAACTCCTGGATGAAACCAACACAAGCGTTAAGCAGCACTGAAGATGGGGTAAGACGGTTAGCTAATTCGTCCAATCCCGGGTGTGAAATGCCGTCGCGTGTTTACCACGCGGCGTTGCGTTGTCAAATGCAGCGCCATGACAGGGGGTGTTACGTACGAAGAGCGCAAATGACGGCGAAATCAACCCAGTGTTGAAGACCGGCAGCAAGGATAACGGCGGCCTGTGGGAAATTGTTAGCTCACTGATCTCCGAAACAAAGTTTCTGGTTACTTTGCGAATGGATCCCTGGCGAATTGGGCCCGGCCGAGCTAGCCTGTGCAATTTCATGCTGTGCTGACTCGACCCGAGCTCAATTCCCAAAGTGGGCTTGGATACCCACACATGACCCAGCAACGCACGCGAAGCGCTCGTATGGTATCCAAACCCAACACAGGCATTGGCCGAGCCAGGATGTCCACGCTAGGGGGGGAATGAACCGGGGCAATTGTAAACCGTACCTCCATGACGAACTGGACGGGACCAATGAAGTACCCAAGGAACTTCATGATCAAGTTCTCCTTCTCTTCCTTCATTTCTGCAATGCGAGTCAGTATACCTTAATTCGAGTCGCGTTGCTTAGATTAGGCGCTGTACTCACGGTTAAGACCATACTTGCGGCGACGAGCCTGCACTTCCTGCTCGGTGAGACCGGTGCGAGTCGAAGTTTGGAGCAGGTCCTTGGCAAAAAGTTAGCTTTTAGTTCTTAGCACAGTAAGTAGGACCGAGGACCGGTTGGGGCGTCAATTGAATTGACTGTCCATCCGAAGTCCCAAAGTTCCCCACCAAAAGACATGAATCTTTTTGCATGGGATCTTGTTCCCGATTATGCTCACCTCTGGGATAACACGGGCGGCACCGGGACCGGCTTCCTCCTCCTCCTCCTCAAAGTCGCCATGTCCGTCGACCGACTCGAGGTCCTCGATCAAGGCATCGATGTCCTCATCTTCCTCCTCCTCCTCGGCGACCTTAGGCTTAGCGGCCGGGTTGTTGTGGGCCAATCCCTCCTTCTCGTCAAACTTTCCAGACTCGATCGGGGTGTTGATCGCGGGCCCGGCGCCCGTAGGTGCAGTAGAATCAGCCATCGCGGCTGTGAGTGAATGCAGAGAGCGCCGCTCACTGCCGACGAGTGAATGGTAATTAAGGAAGGTATAAGTTAAGTATTTTAGGTCGAATAAAGGCCCCAAGAGTGTAGAATGTTCCCTAGGTTGTCTTCACAATCCGTTGTCGAGAAGACGAGGAAAGGACGCGCACGCACAGAGTCTGTAGGAAGAGGATTTCTTGTTAGTTCACGTTTGGCTTGTAGGCCCTTTGCTAAATAAAGAATGATAGTTGACTGCGAGGTAGAGGAAATGGATTTGCCTGTGTGCCGCTTGCACATGGCCCCAGTATCAAACAAGGATGGTTGAGAGCTCCTGGGGTGCATGTACGAACGCGGGGCAGACCAAGACGAGTCCAAAGGTGAGGGAAGGGTGAAGGGCATCAATAGTCATGTGGCGCCAAAGCAGTAGCGGAAAGGTTATGGCGCGCGCATGGGGAAATGGTAAGGGTCGAAATGTGCTGATGTCCAGTAAATGAGGAATACGAACCTCACAACTGTGTTGACCCAGAGCTCACAACAAGCATCAAGGACGCTGAATGCCTTTGCCGGTAACGTGTGTAGTGGGAGGGAAGGAGGAGAGAGCGTGATGGACGGGAAGCGTGGGAGCGTAGCTTCTTTTATTCTCAACTCGGCGGTTTATTCCCACTGCAAGCCAGACAGGCAGGCGCCCTATTTCGGGGGTGCCACTCGCTAGCATCCATGGACCCGTTCCCCCAGTGCGAGGGCGTGCAAAAATCAAACGTGCTCACAGTACTGTACTAAAATGTGCAGTGCCTTGTGAACACAAAAAAAAAAAAACAAGTACATACTTTTTTTGGCAGTCGATCGGGCCTGGCCCGACCACTTTCTCTGCCCACCGGTCTTGCCCGGAGAGGTACAAACAACAGAGGCGCGTGCGGCCAAAAGCTCCCCCCCCAAGAAAAAGAGGGCCTCCACCAAATCAAAGAAAATTTCCCACTGTGATGGATCCTACCTTGGGCACCCCGGCTCTTGTCCCTGGTACCTTGGAGGTTTGCCTGTGAGCTCCGTTATCAGCCAATGACGGCAGCAAATTGATACGGGCCCCGCATTGAATTGGGGAGCTTTTCGTAATTTCGCAAGTCCTCTGGTACCCATCACTCCACGCCCCCCAGGTCGTCCAATCTCGCAGGGACGGATGTGCCTCGGTGCATGGATCCACCTGCCGTACCACACTCCATCGATTTTTCTTTTTTGCTTGGGGGGAAGAAAGTGGCGGACTGACAGTCATTTACCTTGTCTGGGCTGGCCTGTGTTCAACGCAGGGCGACGACCGGGAGGCGTGAGGGATTTTCCTGTTCTCTCCCCTTGGTCGCTATCCCACTCCCGCAAATATCTCGCCTCGCCTTCGGTGACCCATATGGACCGACTTTCCTGCTTGTCTCGTTAGTCGTACCCTGTTGAAAATGACGACAGCCGGTTGCTAAGGAGCCTGTCATCAAGCGGTCAACGATTCCTCCTCGCCGCTGGAGCTGATAATCTTGTATATCCATTCAGTCCATTTCCGCATTTCCGAGATTCAAACGCTACAATATAGCAATTCACATGTATTGCCCTGTCTCACGCCCCGATTGATCCTGGTATGTAGGTACTGATTATCGAAAGACTTTGTATGGAATGTTTGCAACTTGCGGCCGTCTAATCTGAGTTGTTCAGCCAGTAACAATGCCCAATGCTTTGTGTAAACAAAAAGAAACATTGCCAAGACCGCCTCGACATTTAGTTAGTCCCTGGTTGGATATATCCAGGGTTGGCATGTATGGGTTTCCTAGAAACGTGTTGCGGTTGCGCATCCATCAATTTCTTTCTGTAAGTCTGTCTCAACCGGCGATGACATCGCTTTGTAGATCAACTAGAGACTCGGCGAGGCCTATCACGGACAATTTACTACTGCATAGGCCAGCAGAGTCAGGAATTTGGTACAAAAAAAGCACTCATAGAAAACCCCCTAATAGGATAGCTATTTCCGTTTTCTGGGCATCCGGTGTATGCTCGTCGGCGCCTTAACGTTGTCGTGGTTCGCATAATAAACAACTGCCTCGCGCGCGTTGGTCGGTCGACCGTTTGGTTAACCGACCATTTTTCCCAAGGACTTTTTCCAATTGAGTCCTGACAAGGCACAAGCTTTGGATTCTATTCTTTGCCATGGATGTTGTGACTGGGATCAACTTGGGAGCTTTGACTTATGAACGGCCAGGGCCCGGGGTTATACAGCACAGCAGGCTTGGAGCTGCCCCACCCGAGCTTCCTTACCTTCCATGCCTTGTACCTTGTGGGACTTTGTTTGCCAAGCCCTAAAACTTTAAGCAGGAGATGACCGTGGCAGTCATTGGCTTGGCAGGCAAACTGACGGTACTCGGACGGACCGACTACTTGGGAACATAGGTCATTGCCACGCAGTTCAGAAACGGCGATTGCTAACTCAACCAAAACAAACCCGATCTTTCCGTACATGGCAGTGTCAGGCAGCGCAGTAGACAAACTCACATGATTGACCAGTGATGCTATGAATAATGACGCTTTATTGCTAAAAAAAAAAAAAAAAAAAAAAAAAAGAGAGAGAGAGAGAGAGAGAGAGAGAGAGGGAGCATTAACGCCTTGTTCCGGCTTTTCAAAATTCTGCCACACCTTGATTCACTTTAGCAACAGTGGCGGCGGGCTGACTAAAACCAAGCCCGCAGCCTTTTGGCCCGTTTGAGCCGTGTCACTTGCAACGCCCAAAACGGCCACACACCCAAGAGTATAGGGGCCTAAAGAAAAGATGGAGAGCTTGAGAGCTCTCCTAGCTCAGCATGTGTGACTTGAGCCGACGTGAAACAGCCCAATAGCGCAGCCTTTACTCTGAGGGGAGGGCGCCTTTTTTGCGACGGTAACAACCCTACTCGCGTTTCGCTTGACATGCGTCATGATGGAGGGAGGGATTTATTCGTGTATATTTGTCAGACCTCCGAATATCCTAGTCGTCTACTGTACAAGATCATGAGCCGGATATCGCGTGCCTCTCTGCCTTACCAGTAGCAAACCAGGGTTTTCCAACCCGCGGAAAAGAATAAACATGAAAAATAAAAACAAAAATAATCCAATGAAATAATTCAAATAAAATAAGAAGAAGAGAGCCCAACATATGCGCCTTGCTTTGTCAGACTCGACCGCTTATACATTCGGCTCCGGCGGCATTTGGGAAAGCGGTAAAGTAGATGTGTATATAGTGTGGAGGTTGGAGTGTGGGTAGCGCCGTTTGCCTCAACCTTTTTTTTTCTCGCTCGCCTCGCCGCCTTTTTACCCCGGCTATCAACTAATCGCTTGTAATTCCGAGAACGAGGCGTAATGCCGAAAAAATCACGTCAACGACGTTAATGGCTATCTTTCTCTCACTCTTGCGGCTACTGCTGGTTATGGTGTATACCTTATGGTCGGCCTCCCCGATGTTGTGGGCCGCGGCGAGAACAGGATATTTTCAGGTGAACGATGGTGCAATTGGCCAGCCAAGTGAACAGTAGCCCATACGGAGTACCGTCTCCATGTCCAGTTAGTTAGCGTCCAAGACGACAGCCCATGGTCGCCTCCCTCCTCCGCAAGTGCCTAAAGAGTTTAAAGGGTTTTCCAGCTGCAGCGTAGATCACAAGCTCCCTGTATGGGTCAAAATAGTATATATCCCCAGCATATCTAGTCTATTCTAGTAGTAGAGTCACAACACTGTATGAGTGTAATTCTACTCGCACGTACACGTGCATTCAGTTTTTCCTTGCAGTGTCTCTCGGTATTATTTCTCACCGATCATAGCCCGAAAACAATGTCTCTGGATAGTGCCGACCCAGCTTCGCAAGTGAAGGTGAAGAAAGAGGATACAGAACAAGGACAAGGATGGGTGAATGAAGCCCAGTTCCGCAGCGCCGTCAGTTGAGAGTACAGGCGAGGGAAATCAGGTGACCAGCCGTTGGAACAGAAGCTATTTGTCTGGACTACTCTAGAACTTTTTCTTGTGCTGAATTGCTTACCCCTCTTCAGTAGGAAGGATGGCAATGGGAATGGGGGGAAACGGGACGCAGGGTCCAGGTGCGGCTTCAGTGCTTGGGTTAGACCAGATTTGAAAAACGCTCAACATCCCACTTTGTTCTACGAGAATATCCCAACCAATCGTTTGATTAACTCGAACTGCAAGCTCTGGCCCTGCTCCGTCTTGTCCCGCGAATGTCACGGGGAAAGAGGAAGGGTAAAAAAAAAAAAGGCGCTTTCGCCAAGTGCCAAGATATTCCATATTTTCTTCCTATGTAGCGCCAGCCAAAACAAACGGCTTTCTCTCGGTCGATCTGGGGTTCATCTCGGACTGACACTGCTTTTGTTCGCCTGCAACCAGCCTCGCAGAGGTCTCCTTCTAGCCTCTTGGCCCAGACTTTTTTTTTTGCCCAGCACGAAAGCCCCCTCAGATCTAGTTCTCTACTTTATTTGATGGGCTTTCTTGTTTCTTCCTTGCTTAGCGACATTTCTTACTACCGATTAAGCTCTACCATCCAAGAGATGCTTGTCTCACTGGGGGTCCAAAATCTGAACCGGTCATTTGCCATCAGAGACCTTGTCGGTATCGCCATAAATGTGCCGAAAATCTCGACTTGGCAAAAAAGTGCCTTCCGTCTTTACTTCGTTAACAAACTGAGGTCTCCACGATTTGGTACAAATCTATGACATGGGCACGGTGTGGGGTAGACTGGAGCCATGTGTCAATTGACCAATTACAGTTTGGCCATTATAGCATGGGTATTGACAGGGAATGGGAAATTCTGCGGGCCCCCTAGTTCGTGGGATGCAGGAGCTCGTCGTTCTCTGCCGGAAAGGGAATCCTTGGCATTCACAATTCTGATTTTATCTTCCCCATTTTTTTTTTTTTGGATTATTATTATTATTCGTTGTTGTGTCTATTTTCTCGTACGGTACAGGCGATCTTTTTGTGATTCAGTAGCATAAGGAAATGCCTTTAAAAGCTCGGACAATAATCTCACCGGAGCAGCAAAAATACACTCATTTGGTCTTGGCAAAAGTGAATATCTCAATCCAAAAAAAAGACCATCAACAACAAGCCTTTCGCTGCTACCAAGCAGAGAAAAAAAGTTATCTTGGGCTGTAATGCAGATCGTGCGCCGGTCATCGGGCCTGCCAGACGCCACGGCAGCGCTTGGCGGATGGTGCGCAGACAAGTTTTCTTGGCCTTTCTGGGCGCGGTTCGTAATGCTCCCAGGTTCACGGATTTTGCAAAGCTCAAACATCTGTTCATCTAACCAACAGATGGGGACGGGGGCCCGCGCAAACCAGTCTCACTCTCGTGCCGCGACATAGGACGCGAAATCCTCGAATTTTGATAGCCGACGACGGGCGTCACGAAAGGTCTTGGCCTCTGACTGATTGCGTCACCGACGGGTTTCAAGGCGAGGATGAAATACAGTAGAGTTGGGTAGTTGTACGGGGTTGAGACAACAACATTGGCTAATTCTATGGTAATCTTTACCGGCGGTGTACGTAGTAAGTCTGCAGCCATCCAACCCCAGTTGAATACATCCATCCCACCACGTAATTCTTAGCAGCAAGCCCAGATGGCCTCGAGAGAGGAAAAAAAAAATCAGGCTTTTGGAAAGATTGTCGCGATTGCGACCTTGACTCGCGAATTCGTGGGGGTCTCGACTAGCCCGCCCGCCAACGCATCCTGCCGAGCCCGCCCCCAGGAGAGAAAAAAAAAAAAAAAAAAAAAAAAAAAGGTCGACCAAGCCTCTAGGCCAACTACAGCGCGATGTCTATCTCTAGCGGGTTTTCTCCAAATCAGTTCCTAGCTCGCGGAATCCATGCTACAGTCTTACAGTATTGACCGAGATGAGCATGTGGTTCTGCGGGGCACACACTAACTAAAGTCTTCTCGCGATTGGTGACGACAGGGATGTGGGGGTGGTGTTGTTCAGAAAAATTTCCATTTCCCTGCTAGCGAATTGTGCATCGGCTCAGTGCAGTCAACAACTCGATTTGATTTTGACTTGACATGGATAACTCCCATATTAGTTGACCGTCGGAAGCACAGTGGGTATGCATGACACTGCTTTCGGGTATTAAAATGTGTATTTCGTACCAGCGGGGCCGTCCCTGTCCAATTCCAAATGAATGCCGACCTTTTTTTTTTTTATGTGCATTTGTCAACGGCAACCGTGGAGTTGCATGCTCCTCTTTGAGGGAGAAGATACAGACGGGGTGTAATTTAGAGTGAGGCTCCACGATGTTTACATTTCGGCTCAATGCGGATGTGTTTTCTTCCTGAACAAGCTGCAAACAGATAGATATTTTTGGAGTTTAATATCCCAGTATCACGACGAAATGAGAGCCCGCATGTCGAACGTTTATCCTGCATAACCTCTCCACTGCGAACTTAATCTCATTGTCTGCAAGTGAGAATTGGCATATGGTAGGCATTATATCCGTTGATCGTTGAATATCGAAATTTAGCGACTCTTGGAGAACGATGGGCCAACCCGATACTCGTGCTGGGGCATCCAAACTTCCATGGTTGTTCATCTCATAATTCATTCATCTCTGGTGGGCGTTTTTTTGTTTGTTCCCGCTTTCGATGCCACTATGCAACTCCTTTCCCTGAATGTTACACCGACCCGTCCCGCCGTCTTGTCACTGTGTTGGCCCTAGCAACCACCGTTTTGGGTTGCTCTCGGGCCTTTCTTCAACTCTCTTCATTTTGTTACTGTTACCTTGCACAGATGGTTACCCATCCTTGGCTGGAATGATAAGTGATTTGATGTGCCAATCAATATACGACCTGTTAAGTATAAGCTCGTTGTGATGTCTGGCTGAGGTAACGTCAGTTGAAACATACCCCCGCTTCATCAACACCCGGCTGTGAGACCGCGGCTGCAGAAAACCATTACTTTTACTTTTTCGGAATGCCTGACATTAACAAGGCTTTATGTGACCTCTTGGCTACTTTACTTCTTGTCCACCGCCGAGTCTGGATTAAGAGATTCTAGGGTGGGCAGATGATGCTCAGGGGGAGGTGTTTGCGCACAAACACTGAAAGTGTTTGATGAAGTGGCAGCCACAGCTCGCCTGTGCTCATGGTTGAATGCGATTTGATATTGAATCCTCTATTTGGTCGGTACGTTTCAAACAAAGTAAGCAAATCCCGGCTCGCTAAAAAGTCGATTGACAAAATGCCTGCAAGGCACTCTGTCAGCTCTTTGTCTGTCTGCCTATATTGGCAATCCAAACTCTCCAGTCTGTTTCTACACCATGGGCACTACCGTAAATAGGTTTAGCCCAAAGTAGGCAGGCATTGCACTATGTTGGGGAAGCCTTTCGCCTCAAATTCAAGGACCTGGGTTGAGCAGGCGCATTTGCTAGGGCGAGCTTGACTTTGAAAAGTGCCTGCGACTTCTTGGTTTCCCCAAAGTTTAAATCATCTTAGCATGACAAAATTTTTGCCCCAACATCCTAAGATGTTAGTGGGATCTTTTTTTTTTTCTTTCCTTGAGCACGTGTTAGACTTTCCCGACATCCGATGCTGAAACCTTCCATGGACCCATCTTGTAGTTAGCCTGGTCTCGATCTATTAGTATCAGATCAAACATAAGATGCCGTTGGTTCAGCTTGACAGCTTCAAAGAAAAGCTATCAGGTCAGATGCCCAGGCTTTCTACCTTCAAAGAGTCAGGCATAGCAGAAAACCATCTCAAGTGACTCAACAACGGACAGTCCGATCATGGGTCCCATCGCTCACCTCCCTCCCACACCGACCAAGCAAAGCTTTGCATGAAGTACCATGCTTCCCAGGACGAGGCTGAAAAGAGTATAAACGGGGAAATAATTTTGATTTTTGGCCGATGCCTGCAGCTCTCTCCTGCAGCCTTGCAGCTCTGTAGATGTTCATGCGCATGAATCTGCTGCCCCTCCTACTCTATCTCTCCCCCACCCCCTCCCCCAGCTTCTTCTTCCTTTGGTTTTTATTGTTCTCGAAACGTTCTCGAAGGATTTACTATGATACCGTTATGCTCGCATGACTAACTCTCTCATGGATGACCCAGATAGTTTATGTCCATGAAGCTCCTACTTAGCCACTCTTGGCGAGCTGCTTTTAGTACTGCCAAAGCTGATTGTAATATCATTCGGCGAGCATTTTCAGCAGCTGGAATGAATAGATGACTCGCCCAACTGTACAAACATCACCACGCGCTCTCGTACTATGCCTGTGCAAGTGGCCCAATTGTATGTGTGATGATACTGTAGCCTGCTGCGAGATTCCTGCTGTGATTGGACTAGATGGTCTTGGTCATCGCGCCTTCCCAGGTAGTATGTCGCAATTCGGATATCCCCGCACATGTAAACTTGAATGATACAGGTGATCATCCATACGACTCTCTCATTCAGCAGAGTGGGAAGTGCGTGGTGAGCGAAGCGAGCCTAGTGCTACTCAAACAGTATTCTTTGCTCCAACTCGTTACGTAGGCAAAGTTTCTCGGCTTCGCATTGGGTTGGCCTGCTTTTCTTCGCATAGAAACTCCTGAAGACTAGGCGCAACTATTGGAGAGCTTCAACGTCAAAATCAATGCACTGCATATATATATATATATATATATATATATATATATATATATATATATATTTGAGTAGGTAGGTACGGAGACCTCACCGCGCCGTTCCTCCCTCCGCTGAGACCTTCCGAGACAGCAACGCGGTCACGCTTGGGTATTTTAGTGCTTCAGGCTTCAGCTCTATGATGCATATCGATAAGCTTGTTTCCAACTTTCCGTACTTTGCACGGCGTAACAAAACGTTGAACATGGGAAGTCTACATCTCAGGCTCGACTCTGTCCTCGCTGCCATGTTCATCACCCTTTTCCAGGTCGGAACATTGATTTACACATCTACAACGAAGACGAGCGTTCCCCAGCATAGCCACCCATGTGTCCTGAAAGTCTTGGTCCTCGGTATTTTCTTCAAACATGCCAACCGTCCCCTTTCCAGGAAATCTGTTGTTTAATCGTCCGGCGAGCAACAGAGTCTGCCTTCACACTGAAATTCATAACAGCCCCTGTCTCACAGAGCGACAGCAATCAGACGTAGCAACCCGGGCTCGCGGCAAGTAGAAACATAATAGGGACACCTGCGTAGACATGAAACTGGGCCCTTGTTGACTATTGCTGCACTTTTGATCAAGGACCCAAAGTGTGCATATTACCCTTGACGGTTGAGTATTTCGTCATCGTTCTGCTAAACAGATGTTCCAAGGTAGAAGTGTTACGATCCTCCATCCTTCATCTCAAACATAGAAGGTACCATATTTCTGGTCTCATGAACTGTCTGACTGCCTCAGTCGTCATTGAGGGTAAAAAAAAAAAAAAACGTCCACCTGGACACCTATCATCCCTTGTAAGTGTCTATGAATGAAGACGCAAGCATCGCAGAGTGGCACAACAAACCCCATGACGGCCAACGCTTCTGTGAAAATATGTTACTAGCCATGAGGCGCTCGTTTCATCAGTCAGATTTGGAAGGCCGTTGCCAACCTAACAGAAGAGCGGGTTCTGAGCGGATATGAAGAAAGAAACATATAGATAATGGAACTAGAGGACCAAGACGAGTGGGCCGCGTCATTGAGCCTGTCCGGTGTAGGTGATGAAGAGCGTAACCTAGGGCCATATCATAAGCTTGAGAATGACAGTATTGATCCAGTAGCTTATGCCCAGCACATCTGCACAGGAAACAGAAATCGCGTCTAAAAAAAAGGGCAGCTCACACATATCCCAGTTTGCAAATAAACCTCAACTCCGTCTATTCGGTGCGGCTCTATATCAGCCCCTATTACAAAAAAATTGTGTAGCGATGAAATTACAAGAGAAAGCCAATGACAGCCAACGAACAAAGGCAAAACAACGAAGCTACATAAGTTGGAACCATGATCATATATGGCCTACCAGCGTATGGTGGTGCCTACAGACAAAGAATTTCCCTACCGCAGCTCCTTTTTTTTTTCTCCTTGGACGGTTGAACAGACGTTCGACCATCGTCAGCATCCCGTCCGTCGATCCAAGGTTTAGTGCTTCGCGGTGACCTTGTCACCGGTCAACTTCTCGACATAGGTCTTGGCCCTAGAAAGTGAGAAGATGCAGTTAGATTGTAAGTTCGTGACACACCAGGGTTCCATCCAGATAGGGAAGGGCTCGAAAAAAGACGTACATATCACCAAGGGCAACCATGCAGACGGTTTGCCAGACACCGAGACCAATACGCGGTGTCACACCACGGTAGAGACCCTTGATGCCGTTGGTCTGGTAGATGTACTTGAAGGTGTTGCCGACAGTCATCTTCTTGGGTCGGTTGGGGTCGTCCTTCTTGCTCTGCATCTCCACACGGATGACCTCGATAGGCTGGTTCCACGCACTCAAGCCACCGCCGAGAGAGGATGCAAGAATCTTCTCCCAAGCGCTAAGCTTCTCGCCGTGCTTCTTGCCGGTGACGTCCCGGATACCCTGCTCCGCCAGACGAGAGAGACCGAAGCGCGATCCCCAGTTGGTCATCTGCCTGATCGCCACGGCGTTGACACCCTTGTTGATGCCGCGGATACCCTCGCGGCGGTAGATGTCCATGAAGGTGGCCCATGTGCCCTGGGGAGCCTGACCCGAGGCTGCCATCTTGTGCTTGGTGATCTCGACCGTCTTCATGCAGGTGCAGAAACCCATGGTTGCGTATGCCTGTGCAACACCACCCGTCACGCCACCAGCAATGCCACCTCCGAACTCAGACGCGCCGTACGAGCGGGCGTAGTATTCGGCTTCCGACGCTACAAAGAGCAGAACAGCTCCCTTGGTAGAGGCCTCAATCCATGCCCAGGGGATAAGTCCTTGGTAAACTTGGAGATGCGTGGACGAGCAGGTTAGCGCTTTGTTCTCTGCTCATAGCTGGGAGGGGTTGCTCCCGGAAAGAAAGGGTGAAGCTTCAGACGGTCACTCACAGCCGAGTACGCCACCGCGACCCCAAATACGTCCAAGGGCGGTTGAGAAGCCATCACCACGGTTGGCAGCCATCGTGGTCTTGATGACCTCGAGAGGCTGGCCCAACGTGGTGACCTCGAACATGTTGAGACCAGCTCCCAGGAGCAAGTTGGAGAACTTGACAGGCTTCTTCTCCAACTTCTGCAGCGTGGGAGCAGGCGAGCCCGGAGGGACAGCGACAGACATGACGGATGATTTTGTTTAGGAAAGAGGCCTGACCAAGGCAGTAGGGCGCTTCTTCGCTAGAGGAGGTGGGGGACTTGGGAGTTGGTCCAGTGTCGTGCGTGCGAATTAAGATGGCTCTTATTGCTGGCTAACGGAAGCTGCGCTGGTGCTCAATCGAGTTGAACTGATGATCCAACTGAATGTAAAACTGGCGCTGGCAGAGAGGATATTGGTGATCGTGACAGGTTTGATCTGTTGTCGACAAGTTCACGTCAGCTTGAGCTCTCGGACAGTCAAGATCGGTTCGGACCAATCGTCCTATTCGCGGTCGCTGAGGATGTATGTCCGGAAACTGACGGCCGCCAACTATAAGCCATCCGATTGGCTAATTGCCGGGCACCCAAGGGCAAGCTGCCCAATCGGAGAGCTCGTATGACAATGGTGCAGCTAGGGATACAGGTACTTACCGAGGTGGTCAATTGAATGAACCCTTTGCTTAGCTTGTGATTTTCCTGGGATACAGCTTGCAAACAGAGATGTCAAGCAGTAAAATTTCGTCGGTGCCGGCTGTTGAGCTGCGAAATAGTAATTGGACCGCAGTTGCTTCTTTCTCAATACGAACCCTGAAGTGGAAAAGGACAGGATAGGATCTTGCTTCTTTCGGATCAGGGGACTGCCCACCGATAACAGGACGATAACAGCTGGGCGCTCAACAGGGCGGGATTCCATCCCAACCATTGGGGCAGAATTTCCGGGGTCCCGGACAACGGACTTGCACCCTCACCAGAACTACGGACCTGAAATTGGGGCTAGAAATTGCGCTCCGTGCCTCGCAAAAATTCGAGAATCTTTTATGCGCCCAGCTCCAAGGTACCTATACTTTGTCGATCACTTTTTAATAGCCAAAGTGCTCAAACAAGTTCAACAGTTTTGCATACATATGGCCACGAGGAGGATAGCACCAAGCACAGGACCAAGTAAGCAAGCAAGTAAGCAAGGAAGTCAGACATGTGCACGTCCACGCATTGAATGAATAGATAGCCCAACATCATACGAAGATCGAATTCCACAAGATTGCCATCGTTGCCAGCTGGAAGACATGCATGTCAAAGTTTTAAGGTTTTCACAGAAACGCAGTCTGGTCAAACGACACTTACAGTCGTGACCAATTTCAAACCCATCACGGTGATGCTTCAATGCTTGGAGCAACTTCATGTGCAGAAGAAAGACGAATACATTTTGTACAAAGATGTAATGGTATCGCGCAGACCTTGAACCCATAGAGAAATCAATCCACACAGACCGCTACAACTTATCATGACAACTCTTTTATCCGTATTTGAGCCTGACACCAATGTCGTCTTATTTTCCCACAAAACAGAAAATTTGACATTTAGTTGTCCGAATAAAAAAAAAGAAATAGACAAAACAAGATTACATATTCTATCATCACCTACGCACAGCCGTCACCGTTTAGGCAGAAGTCTTCTTGGCAATCTCGATCCACTTCTCAGTCGAGAACGACTTGGGCCTGTCTAGCTGTTAGTGCATGCTTGCGAAACAAGACATCCCAGGATATGCCAGGCATGGCTTTCAAAACTTACCTCTCAATGGGAGCACCGACGGCGCGGTCAATGATAAGCTGGGGCAGGACACCAATGGCACGCGACACACCGAAGAGGACAGTGTAGTAGTTGGCCTCAGTCAGGCCGTAGTACTGCAGGAGAACACCAGAGTGGGCATCGACGTTAGGGTAGGGGTTCTTAGTCTTGCCGTGCTCAGTCAGGACACCAGGAGCAATCTTGTAGACCTGGCTGACAAGCTTGAACATGGGGTCGTTGGGCATTTTCTCTAATGTGCGCATTTGACGTTAGTCATCAACATATACTCTCTGACAAGCGTCACAGTCAAAACTTACCCTGAGCGAAGACACGCTGGGCGGTGTAGCGGGGGTCGGTCTTGCGGAGAACGGCGTGGCCGTAGCCGGGCACGACACGGCCGGCGTTGAGGGTCGACCACAGGTAGTCAGTGATGGACTTGTCGCTCAGGTCGTCACCAACGGACTTCTTCATCTCGGTAAGCCAGTTCAGCACCTCCTGGTTAGCCAGACCGTGCAGAGGCCCAGCCAGACCGTTCATGCCAGCAGCGAGCGACAGGAAGGGCGAGCTGAGGGCAGAGCCGACAAGATGGGTGGTGTGTGCGCTGACGTTGCCACCCTCGTGGTCGGTGTGGATCGTCAGGTAAAGACGGAGCAGCTCAACGAAGTCGGCGTTGTTGCCGAAACCGAGCTGGTTGGCGAAGTTGAATGAGTAGTCCTTGTCCTTCTGGACAGCGGCGACCTTGCCACCCTTGAAGACGTTCTGATAGATGCGGGCAGCGATGGTGGGAAGCTTGGCAATCAGGTCCATGGAGTCCTCAAAGGTGTATCCCCAGTACTCCTTCTTGTTGATACCCTTGGCGTAGGCCTTGGCGAACGACGAGGTCTGCTCGAGCGCAGTGATGGCCATCGAGAACTGAGCCATGGGGTGCAGGTCGTTGGGGCAGCGGTCGATAAGCTCCTCGACGAACTTGGGAAGGTCGGAGCGGGCGGCCCACTCGGCGGACAGGGCGCGAACCTGAGCCTCCGAGGGAACCTCACCGGTCAGGAGAAGCCAGAAGAGACCTGTTGAAGACTCGTCAGTCTAGATTCCTCGTGCGATCTATGGTGTTCGTATTGACTCACCCTCAGGAAGAGGCTCCTTGCCACCGGGTGCCTTGGGGAGGAGCTCCTGGCATTCCGGGATCGTCTTGCCGCGGAAGCGGATACCCTCCTCAGAGTCGAGGACCGAACCCTCCCAGACGAGGCACTTGATGCCACGGGCACCACCGTAGACCTGGTCGAGAGTGACCTTGTCAATGACCTTGGAACCGTGCTCCCTGTGGAAATCATAAAAATTCTTGTCAGCCACTGCGATACAAGCTTCATTCGCACGTCTGGTCCCTATTCCGACCGAATAACTTACTTGCGCAGAGACTTGATCTCCTCGATCTTCTCCGGCAGAAGTTCAGCGAAGCGCTCCTTCAGAGTCTAGCCATAGCAAAGGAAGAGTCAGCAAGCCGCTCTCAACAGTCGAATTTAGGCAATGCAGTATTTTTTCACCTGGGTCTTGGCCGAGTAGCATCGCATGCCGTTGAAAGCAGTCCTGCGGGCAGTGAACGCAGGAGCGCGGGCAGTGGCCCTGAAGGCAGAGCTGAGGCGCATAGCAGAGGCCATGGTGGCTGATCTCAACTATATCGGCACAATAGTAACAAAAAAAAATGGTATCAGAAAACGCGGGCTACAAAACAGGTCAGACAATTGAGGAAACTGGTCGTTCGGTACAAGAGAGATGGAGGAGAGACGAAGATGAATGTTGGGACAAAAAGTTTGAAGCTACAAAAAAACCGCAAAGAAAACGTCTCCGCAGGCTGCAGGAGCTTTGCCGGAAGGACAGGGGGGTCCGGCTTAGCGCCCGAACCTGGACTTGATTTCGCGGCGTAGTGCACGAAGCTTGGACGCTAGTTTATGTAAAAGCGCCAACTTGGTGCAGATAGTTTAATGTTTTTGTTTATTCTCGGGCCAACAAGACGAAAAAAAAAAAAAAAAAAGAAGTAAACAAATTACTGCTAGTGGTGACTTGCACTTTCAATGCAGGCAGGCAATACGGCAGACTTTTTTTTTATCATTAGTCAGGACACTGAAGGTATTGACGTAGCTGTTCGTCTCGGGCGAGAGGAAGAGACCAGCATCGTCATCATTGGAACGCATCCATCTCGGCACTGATGTCACGTTTTCGCCAAAGATTTTTCTGCACTTGTGAGGACCCTCGGGGTCAATTGGCGCCGCGAATGCTTATCTACGCATAATTCAATTCCTGCTAATACTAGTTTAGGTTAAATTAAGCCATACAAACTTGCTTTGAAGAGTTTTATGGGCTAATGATACCCTCTTCTCAAGGCTGGAAATGACGGACACCTTAACTTTCCGCTCCGAGGCATCCACACGGGAATAGCACGGAGTCAATTTTTTCGTTGCATGAATCCACAAGGTGGCTGGCTCCTCAGATTGCTCGTGATCTAGCACGTGCACAAGGCAGAGTTGAAATTTTAACTAGAAAGGCGGGGATTAAGGGCAGCGGTCCGTGCGTTAGCTCGAGACCAGCTGCGTTTTAAGCTATCACGCATCCACAACACCTCCCATCTTACTCTCCATCCCCACTGCATTTCCAACCACGGCACATGGAAAATCATTCATCTCCCCCGACAAACGACATCCATCCTCGCGAAAACCTCGTAACGTAGGAGCGGTATTTTCGTAATCGTCGCCTTCGTATAATTCTGGATCAGTGATCTGCGGTGCGCGTGTATTTTCCGTCGTAACTTTACGCTTGAAAACGGCGTAGGAGACAAGACACGCCACGCGACTTGACCAGCGCAAACAAGCAAAGATGGCGTCGCCTGTAGCAGACTTGGAGGCGAACCTCATGGCCATGCAGGCCCTCAAACCGCCTGGAGTATCTGGTTCAAAGATCAAAGAGATCACGGCGCTGTGCGTCGGAAACGTCAAGGTAAGCCTGGTGAACTTGATTGAACTGATGTTATAATCGAACCGAATGATGCCCAGAAGCTAATTCATTTGTCCGCCGTCTTTAGTCCGAGTCGGTCCTCATCCAGAAGCTCTTTACGCATTTCAAGCGTACACCCGGAACCCATAAGCTCGGTGTTCTCTACGTCGTAGACTCTGTAACACGAAAATGGATGGAACAGGCCAGGCAGACAGGCCAAGCGATCAGCAGCGCGGCCGAAGATGGCACTTTTGCCGCTGGTGTGCATAGAGTGACCGAGTTGATGCCCTCGTTCATGAACGACATTCTGGGTTCTGCTCCCGATGATCAAAAGGTACGCAATGCAACGCAGCGAAACGCAGCATACATGGAGAAGACGCATTCAGTAGCCAGTCGTCCAGGACACGCTTGTAGATGTCGCCCACTAGCTTTTGAGCCTGTGACCACAAGATGACAAGAGCATACCGCCCTGTTGACTGTCTACTTCTCAAATGCTCTGCACAAGCCTTTTATCTTCGTCTTCCTTGCTTGCTTTCCTTCCCTTACCCCTACTTCACGCATTCCTCCTCTGTATTCGCAAAAATCGTAGATTGATCTAGCCTAACATCAAGGACCATTCTGCTACTTTTCAGGAAAAAATACGTAAACTAGTCGACATTTGGGAAAAAGGACAAACTTTCCCGTCGGTTATGCTGGAGGGTTGGAAGACAAAGCTGGACGCGCCAAGTAAGTCGAGGCCTTACTCAGGATCTGATCGGGTTGCCTACCGTATGCTCTTGTCGAGGCCGAGTTTACTGACCAGCTCTTTGCGAGCTTCAGGGGTCTCAACGACTCCGCCAGGTAGTCCACCTCCTGGAGCCTTTGCTGCTATGATGAAGACCTCCAGCTCAGTAGCCCCTGCTCCACCACCAGCTATTCCTGACATTATGGAGACGTTGGCAAATCTTGCTCGTCAGAATGCATCGGCTGCTTCCAGTAATCCTAGTATTGCGGCCCCAGCGGCGACATCCGCACCCGCCCCGTATGTTACGCCGGCAGCAGCGCCGGCTACAAGTAGCAGTTTGTTGCCTCAAGCACTTGCCGCTGCGGCAGGTCAGGCCCAAGGTGCTCCTGGTGCCATGCCCTTCGGCTTTCCAACAACGCAGCAGCCGCCCGTAGCTGCACCACCTACTCTGCCTTTCCAGTTTCCTGGACAGTATGGCGCAATGCCGCCGGTTCCTCCGTACATGCCACCCGTCCCTGCTGCCAGTAGTCAACAGAGCGGTTTTCCATCGGCCCCTGTACCACAGGCCGACCCTAATGTTGCTGCGCAACAAGTGCTTCTGATACAGACGCTACTCTCTCAAGGGATCGCACCTGATATGGTCACGGCTATTGTACAGCAGCTTACAACTGGTGCTGGTCACAACAACTCGGCTACTCCTCAGCAGTTCCCGCCTCCGATTGGAGCTGGAGGCTATGGTGCAGGAGCTTGGAATGCAAACATGAACCGACCTTCTGAATCACATGATAGGGACCGTCCGAGGTCGCCTGGAGGATACAGGGGCCGTTCTCGCTCGCGATCCCCAGGTCGCAATCGCTGGGACCAAGGCTACGGAGCTAGGCCTGATGACCGGGACAACGGTGGCAGGGATAGCCACTCGGATTATCGTCAGCGTTCACCTCAGGGCCGTAATGGGAATTCCCGGAGGCCATCAGAGCGCTACATTGAGTTTGACCCTTCGCTGCCTGAAAATAACATACGAGGTAAGAAATGTTCCTTGTTAACCAAGCCCCTGTTCCTCCTGACTTTTGCCTAACAATTTCCCTCAACTACAGTTTTGAGTAGAACACTGTTCATTGGAGGTGTAACATGCTCCGAAAGCGAGCTCCGTAGCATCTTCAGCAACTTTGGTGAGGTCCAGACTTGCATTGTCAACCGGGACAAGCGTCACGGCTTCGTAAAGATGTTGACGCGTAAGGATGCGGAAGCAGCCAAGGACGGCATGATGGAGTATCGAAGCCCGGAACACCACCTCAGGACGCGCTGGGGCGTTGGATTTGGTCCACGAGACTGCAGCGACTACGCCAAGGGCATCAGTGTCATCCCGATCCATAGGTTAACCGAGGCAGACAAGAAGTGGATGCTCACGGCGCCGTTCGGCGGCACGGGTGGCAAGCCTATCTCGACGGGCATGGTGGTCGAGGAACCGGACATTGAGATCGGCGCAGGTGTTTCGTCCAAGGCCATAAGTAGACGGATGCAGACTGACAGGGGCGGTATGCATGGTCCGAGGTCTTCACATCGCGGCGGGCGGCAGTAGTGGTGGGGTGCTGAGCACTCAACTTTCCTCCTTGTTTGGAATTATATACATTATGGATGGGTCTTGCTGGTTTGGGGCGTCGGTATTGGACGATCAAGATTAATACCCAGTATTCGAATTGATACTTAGTAATTTGCCTTAATGATTGCGGTATATAATTCCTGTTACTAATTGTGACAACTTGTCGATGCTATTTTGTTTTTGATCATTTCTCGCAACTCCATATTCCATCTAGTTTCTGCCTGATCTGATCTCGATGCGACTCTTGTGACGGGTGGTCCAAAAGAAGAAACTGATGGCACAGTTTGCATTACCTTGGTTTTGTGCATTCTGCAGTCTGCAGGACTCTTGTGTTCTGTGTTCCTCTGTGCAACTCACAAAAGTGTCAAGGATAACCCTCAGATACGCCAAAACGGGCCAGTCCCTTCCCCTCCCCCAACACGTACATTACCAAGCCTAGATTTGGCCAGATGCGTCCCCCCCTCTATCGCTGCTATCAAAAATTCTGGCCTTCCCCAGTATGTTCTGTCACCGAACAGAGGACTGACAAAGAAAAAAAAAAAGAAAAAAAGAAAAAAAAAAAGCCACGAGAAACCGGGGAACGGAGCGAGAGGCGTCCGCGCCCCCATTGGGTACTACTTTCTTTTTTTCTTTTTTGTTTGCAGCTTTTGACAGCCGATGCTCTTTAATTCGTACCGGGGGTGTACTTGATTTCTTTTTCTGAAATGTGGCGGGCATAGCGCCAGAAGCTGAGGGTCGACATGGCGCACCCTCCATGTCTTTGTCGACTCGGAGATATAACGTCGGGTGAGTTGGTTGGGATCTCATGTGAGCAATGCAAGGGCGGTTGGTGGCCGGCGAGTTAGGAGAACAAAAATGGCGTCACACGGATGCGGATCAGCTACTTGATTGCGTGACGAGGCAGGACTAGACCTAGTCTAGTAAAGGTGTTAGCTTCCATTTGTTGGCCGAGGGTGCAGCATAACTGTTCACATATGCATATAAATCCTATTGATAAGGAAGAGAGCTGAGTTCCGCCCAGAAAAAAAAAATAGCTTTAGAACTCGTAATGGTTGTCAACCCTGATGTTACTCGCGGGGGTTGGGAAAACGAAGGATCCAACAAGATACCACCCAAGGATGACCAAGATGTATGTCTAACTGTTTTGTCTTCTGGCTAAATAGTGTGGACAAATAGCACATCAGCACAGCGACGTGGGGGTGGAATTCAGCCTCCAGGAAGCTAGTGCTCACGGCTGAACTTGTCCCGTAAATCCAACCCCGGTAGGCTTTTCACAGATAGATTGGATTTTCTAGAAGCATGGTGGAAGGAATGGAAAACGGCCGAGGAAATGTTAGATAGAGTCACATAAAAACACAGGCTTCCTACCGACCCTCTTTGTCACCCCTCAGATCCAACAGGTATGTGAACTCTGTCGCAGAACCCCCGGCCTCGCAATGGTATACGCAACTGTCACAACGAAATGTGAAATTTCGGGACTCCGAACCAGTTTATTTTGTGTTTTCGCCCGGCCCTCTCAGCCTTGGCAGTGCATTGCTGTCGTCTGTGAGCTTGATGAAACTTTATACTTGTGTAAGGCTTGGCACGCGAGGCGGACCAATTTGTGAAGCAACGTGAAACCGCCGCCGCCGCGGCGTCTGGTTGTCCTTGTTCTTGTGTGTCTGGCTTTTGGACAGAGATACTCTCCACGCCTCGCCAATCGCCCCCCTCGCTATGTCTAGGTGCGAATGACGGTTCCGACGCCGCTGTCTGCTGGGATGGTGAGCTATAGGCTGTCGAGGGGTCAGGTATCGGGGATTTCGGGCATTGGCATTTCATGTCGACTTGCAGCCCTTACTATGCCGTATAATAGACTAACATTATGGTAGTATAGTGTTTAAACATATGTGTGGTATTACTACCGACATCTTTGTTGGGTATACAATAGACAAGATTAGGGGCATCACGGCACTTATG
>NC_043741.1:6554557-6594680 GCF_004337985.1 Pyricularia pennisetigena
ACAAGACGCGAGTCTGGGCCATCCCACTGCAGTTAATAGATCGAATACGACCGACGTACTTTGAGTGTGGCCGTGACTTTAGACGTTTTGTATCTTCCCCATTCTTAGGAAATCTCGGCCCGGCAAATCAATGTTGCCAGCGTTGCATGCATGTTTATAAACATGACGATGCAGCTTGCAGACAGACAACCCTCGCCAGTACGTACGAAATGCCCACAAAGCAATCGCAGCCTCGATCTCGATAGTTGTCAATTGACATGCCGCAGTTTGCCACGGACAACAGAATTGACATGTCGCGGCGGCTGGTTTTAACCCCCACGTTGGCGAACGCCATGATATCACCAGACATTGATACAGATGAGCCTGCATTGGATGGGCTCACCACACTGCTATGGGATTACAACCACGCAACAGCATTGCGACTGGTCTGCTGATACTGGCTTAATACCATACATTGAATAGGGCTCTGGCTAGCACCGGCTTCCCCTCTCCCCGAACCCGCAAGAGCGCCCATGGCTGATGGTTGGCTCACAGCAAAATCCGATGTCATTGGACGTTCCTACAGAGTCATGTTGGGTGGCTTGGGTGGGGA
Source organism: Pyricularia pennisetigena (assembly GCF_004337985.1). NCBI lineage: Eukaryota > Fungi > Ascomycota > Sordariomycetes > Magnaporthales > Pyriculariaceae > Pyricularia > Pyricularia pennisetigena. Next base: position 6,555,150 of record NC_043741.1, read on the forward strand.
TTTGGGTTGGCCAGTTCTCGTCGATAACGGGCCCGACGGGGGCTTTTGCAAGGAAACCGACGGCATTATTACTTCGTCAAAATTTTGCTATTAGCGGCAAGTCGTACCGCTGCATGTCCCCGCGATTGTCGGGATGAGGGTGCCTCGGCGTCATTTCGCAGTAAATTTCCCAACGCATAGGAACGTGAAGGAACGTGAGGGGGACGGGAATCGTTGACCAGTTCGTCTGTACGCCTGTCATTTCGGAATCGGATGACAGCTGCTGGCAGATGCAGGCGGAGTACATACATAACTTCCATGGTATTACTCTGCACCCGCCCCGGTACGTACCTGTAGGTGGGAGTGGGGCCAGGTCAGTCTAGACTATGCCAGATTGGAGTTGTTTTGTTGGAGAAGTCGACCTGACAGGGAGTTAATCGGCCCTGGTTCGGTGAAAGATGGAGCAAAAAAAAAAAAAAAACACCTTTCCCTTCTCTGAAACACCAATTGGGGGGCAGCGTGGTTGCAACCCATAGCAGCCAGTGTGGGTTTTGGTGGGCTGGCTAGATGGAGGGGTCTGGTCCAGCTTTCGAGGGTTTCCCATTGATGATGTGATGGATGGTGGGGATAAAAAGGAAAAATATTGTACCCTTAAACTGCGTGTCAGTGGAGTCTTTTTTTTTTTTTTTTCCCTTTTTTCCTTGTATAGCTTTCCACTACAATCCCCCAAGAAAACCTAGGCGCAGGACTGGCTCGGCTGGCTTCGAATGGCAGGAAATCGTGACGGAGATGTCCCTGCCGCAAATGCATCACCGATACACCCCACCCTTCAGTGGAGAAATGCTGCTGAATGGAGTGACCTGCAGTATATGGGTTGCAGCGCACCAATTGACTGGTAGAGTCAGCCCCACGGTGGACTCGAGTAGCCCACGATAGCCGACGTTACGGGTGCACGGGGGTGAATAAGAATGATGACATGGCAATAATCCGGTGGTGTGGTTACTGTGAACGTGTATGCTCTTTGATATGCGAATTAAATAAAAGAACATTGCGCGAGATGGAGGGATGACAATGGGAATGTGACGGAATTTGCTAGACTAGTATAGGGCAAGCCTCATTGATAAAAAAAAAGAGTTTTTGCTGTTGGATGTCTGTAATAGTGGCACGTGGGCAACCATTAGACCGTCATCGCCATCAGAGCTGGCTCATCGGGACTTTTCGAATAGGGCAAGTCCTCGGCCGACCCCGGGGATTGTAGTGCGATGCACCTGTCGAAAGTAGCCGAAGCTACAGTTGAGGAGATTGACGGCCCGGCCTGTACTAACTAAAGCATTCGCTCTCTCTACACCTCGCCATTTCGAGCGAAATCTTTTTAAGCATCCACACACACACACACACTTCTGCCACCGGGCTGTACACCACCAACAACAGTCATCCCCCTACCTCAAGTCGGGAAACACCGGCGGTTGTCGGACAAATGGCTTGGCAGAGCTCTGCGTACAATTGGGATCAGTTACTTGGTTGATCGTGCCTTGTATTGTTGCACATGAACTAAATATCCCAGGCACACTGCGGTACCGACTACTGCTGGCTATGTGCTGAAGATCCTGTAGCCGTCAGGCACATCAAGTCGCGCGGCCGCACACGATTGCGTACATAGGCGGGATAAACCCCAACCGCTGTGTTCTCTTAGACTCGGATGTACCCGCCTTGTATGAAGTAGCGTGAGGCAAGGCGTAGAACACAAACCACCCCCAGTTTTTTAGCCAGCCTTGAATGCAAGCGAACAAGAGGCTTGGCATGGGATGGCACTCGGCTCTGTTTCCATGGATAGATGCGATGCTGGGGGGGGGGGGGGGGGGGTCCCAACTCCGAGGACTGTTCCATTCCTTCGATCCAATCCATCCCACGCATCCCGTGCCTGTCACCATGCGTGCGTTTCCCACTAGTCTAGGTGGTACTCCTCCTTTGTATGCTGTAGGCTGCATTGCATACCATGTTACTTTACTTTATCTACCTAGCATGGCTTGCCCCTTGTAAGTGCCTAGATTAGTAGGTAGGTAGGTAGGTACTTAGTTGTAGGTGAACAGGCCATTCAAGGTGTATGCAACTCCTACATCACGCCGCTCCAGTCGTACCTTGTGTATAACAAATGCATCCCTAGGTGGTTTTAAAAAGAACTTGTTCTCCTCCGTCTCTTCTAGCTCTTCCTCCTTGCCTACCTATTCCTCATCGATCCAAGTTTATTCAACAACCCACCTGTTTTGCCCGCCTTCCCGCCTTGGTTCAGCCCAAAACCGGTTCTATTTCTGAGATGCCGGGCTGTGACGATCCTCCCCGCGGGTACCTAGTCTAGGTAGTCTAGCCCTCCGCGGGCAGAGCATCAGACCAGCCTGAGAAACATCTATCAATCAATTATCCTGCCGCCCACAAGCTCGACGTCACGGCTTCTTAACCAAAGGGGATTAAGAAAAAAAAAAAAAAACGTTGAGACCAAGTCGAGATCGAGCTGTGCACCATCATCCGCCTTTCTCATTTCATTTCTTTCTTTTTTTCCCCCAAGAAAACATCCCACCTCTTGGTACGAGCAAAAGAACAGAGCAAACATACCTCTTTTGGCTGGTCAATCTTCACCAACAATTCCTCCTTTTCCATCATTTTTTCTCTTTCTTTTTCGCAAAAACTCGAAACCACCCATAGCTTTATTGCAACGGTTTGTCACAAACATCAAACCTACTTTAGCACCAACCTGGAAAACTTGGACACCATCACCGCTCCGGTGTGTCCTCCTTAATCTTGTGCTCTACCACATTTTCTGCAACTTTTTCTGGCTTGTCAACAGTCGCCAACCTTCAGCGAGCCGCAAGCTCCGGGTTGCCGAATCGCTCAGGGACAATCGGACCGTGAGGCGAGTCAAGCTGCTTGCTGCCAATTCCCATTTTGCCGACTTACAGACCCAGTCACTCGAGTGGATCCTATCCCTGGTGTCGCCGCAATCAAGATTCCGCACTTTTGAGGCAGGGACAGCTAATCCGACACACACCCCGGGGGCGCTTGGAACAGTTTTGCCTGTGCCTGGCTAGCCAGCTTGCCCCCTCAGAAATTATTTTTTTTTATCATTTTATTTTGTGTTCCATCCCGTTTTTAATTTTTATTCTCCAGTTTTACGCAATTACTTCTTACTGTGTTACTGGCAGTTCAGCCTGCAATCACCGGACTTCAAACCCGTTCGCCCATGCTGCTGAAGTCGACTGCGGGAGACACAAAAGCAACGTGCGGTGGCCGCAATTGCGATTGATAACTCTGCTACCCCGGCCGTCTTGGGGCCCCTCATCTACCATCACTGTACCACGCTGCAACCTGCCCGCGATAGGTCCGCACGCACCGCGGCGCAACATATTGTTACTACCCCATCAGACATCAAATAGAGAGAGCACAGGCGGGTTTTGACGCGCGACCTTGCAATTCTGTCAACCGCCACCTCCTGACTGAGCGACGGGAGCCTCAGTTTTACGACCTGCTGAGATAGCAAAACTCTCAGTCTCAGAACAAGGAAGTAAAGTTCTCCACTTCCCTGTCTGTGGTTCGCCCACTCGGTTTTGTCTGTCTTCCACATCAATCGGTCGTCGCATCACCCGGACGCTTCTTTACAGCAACTGAGGCATCAATCCTCATCCTCAGTTCGACGGGCTTTTTTTGTCTCTTGTTTTGCTTAGCAGCGCAACCCGAAAGCATCATGTCTTTTTGAAGAGCTGGCCAGCGTCTCTTTTTTTTTTTCCCCCGCGTGCTTCTTTTATTCCTTTCCATCTTGATTCTGCCCCCATCTTCGCCATCAATACTCCCCCACCTCTGAGAACCAAGCAACAATTCAATGTGCAACTGGGGCTCAAACCGCTTGCTACCTGCACGCCACCTTTGAAATTGCTGCAGAACGCCGTCAACTCTGCTCGATCTCGTCGGCACCTCTTAACATCTCATACTATACGCGACGGGATAACGCCTGTCCAGCAAAACACGATTCCGTCGACACAGATTAGACTGAGAAACACCAAATTCACTGCAACCGAGCCTATCGTTGTTGAGTCTGCAACCTCATCAATACAATCCCGAGGAGCGCTTTTCCTTGGATTTCACCGCTTCAAATTCTCTACAGCAAAACAAACAAGATCTGTTCCCGTTTTATCTTTGCTATTCGGCGATATGATTATTGACGGCGAGAAGTGGGCTTGCGAGGCCTGTGTTCGCGGTCACCGGGTCAGCAACTGCCAGCATTCGGGTGAGTTGAGGCAAATTATGCGCCAGAATTTCCCGGCTTCTCCAATTTACCCTCTCTCCAAATCCCTCTCCCGCCCTGCCTGCCTCCAACACGCGCACCCCTCCCCCTTATCTTAGCTGTAGTCTTGGAAATTTTGCGAAATGCACCCCATCGCCTAGCGCTCTCATTCGCGCGCATCGAAGCAGATGGAACATCGTCCCGGGCATGCCGTGCGGTGCCACGAGATCTGGAAACGAAACGCTAACGAAAGCCACGCCCGCTCGTTGCAGAACGCCCGCTCCAACACATCAACAAGAAAGGTCGCCCCGTATCGCAATGTCAGCATTGTCGTTCTATGCGAAAGTCTCGAGCATCCCACGTCAAATGCGACTGTGGAGAGAAAACACACAAATGCGCCCACTTGCAGCCAACATTAGAGGGTCATAGGGGTGCGTGTCTTCCCGTTTGGCCCCTGGAGTTGTCTGCTAGTATGGCTGGCTGAACTAACAGGTCCAATTTTCTTGTCACAGACAGCTGCTGCTGCAACCATGGAGGTCGTTGTTCCTGTTCGCATAAGAAGGATCCACCGTTGCTTGATCCCGTACCAGAATCCGACTCGGACGAGCCCGAGAAAGCCGCCTCGAGGACCTCGAGCAAGGCTCCGAGCGTCAAGGGCACTCCGCGTGTCAGGCGGAGGGCGAACACGATACACTCGGACGGCAAGCTCAGTTTCGATGAGAATGGCAAACACAGGCCAACGTACAGGCACGCAAAGGCCTCGTCCAAATGCGAACCGTACCCGCTGAAACGTGTGAACTCGCTTCAGAGCGCAAGTGATGGCATTCGCGATACTACCGTTTTGACCGACAGTCTCGATACGTCCCGCAAAGTCAAGTCAGAAACGGCTTCTCCATTACTGGCAAGTGGCGGAGCTCCTTCAAGCTTCACGCAGCTGAATTCTTCATTAAGGCCGCTGGACTTGTCGGTAATTCAATATCCGAGCTATGCTTCCCAGGCTTCCCAAAGCACCCCATGCGACGCCCTGTTTAGTGCAGGCCTAGACTTCGAGCCTGCATGCTTCAGCGCCGGCTTGCAGCCTCAGATCGAATGGAGCCAATGGGACAGCCTGGACTACTATACAGACACAGTTGGCGACAAGTTCACTCCGTCCAGCTACGATGCACACGGGGGTTACAGCAGCGCAAGCGGATTCGATTTCAATGGCTCTGACCAGGCTCCCACGCTGGCAACGACCACTTCGGGTGATGTGTCTGAAGTCGAAGACTTTATGGGACCGTCAGCCGATGATTATGACATATCGAGCGGCTTTGGCAATGCAGTTGCAATGGGCAGCTATGGAGCCACGGGGCTCCTGGGAGCTGGTAGCACTGGCACTGGTCTGTCAGCTTACGAGATTCCTGATTACACAAGCGAAGTTCCCAAGAGCAGCCAAGAAGGCAGCCTCAGTGGCCAAAAGTACATTGAAACCCCGCTTGATGATAGCGGTCTCGCTGCTGCAGGCCCACTCGGTGCTGCCTTCACCGAAGATGCGTTGTACTGGATGCCTGAAGTAGCACCCGGCATTCCCCAAATGGCAGACTTGTCGTCTGTTCCGGAACCCAATGGCTTGCCCTGGGAACCCCCTCGGTAGCCCTACGTTGGCGACTTTGAGCCTATTCTTTCCTTGACTCAACCTATATATGTCCTACTGTCTATACATACTCTTGGTTTGGTGTCGATTTCTTTAAAAGTCTGGGTGGGTCACGGATTTCATAGCATAGGAGTGATCATTGTCGTTCGCTTATATTCATACATGTCTATCTACATTACAATGGCGCAGGGCGGTATTCTCGGGATGATAAAAAAAGAAAAAGATACTCGTGGCGATCATTTGCCATTCCTTTGGGTGCGTTCAGACGCTACCATCTTCTTGTTTGCATATAGCTTGAGCATCATGCCTATTCTGGGGCATTCTCATGACGGCGTTTTACATCTCGGCGGATTTTCAGTACATATTTCTGGTATCGGGTGTAGTGAGAGGAGAGGAACAAACACAAACGTTGAAGATCAAGACAACAAGCATGACAGACCAGGAAGCTTGAGCATAGACAAACATGCGTGACCAAGGAAGATGGATGAGAATTGCCATTGTTAGTCGGTGTCGTTGAAGCGTTATATGCTTTGTCAAGCATATATACGGGCGCATCATTCCCCGTTTACCTTGGCTGTGCTACTTGGCTTCATACTTGGTCCGTGGATCCCCTCTCTTCTTCTCGGCTACCTTCCTCACAGTATGGCGCTGTTCAATGATGTTTTCATACAATAATCCAATTGTACAGTCGGTTTCCTTGTTATAGACTCCCTGTTTTATTTTGTTTCTGCTACCCTTTTACACGGTGTATATGATTGTACATACGTTGCTTTCAGCACAAGATCTTCTTAAGGACCTTGGTTCTTGGCAATCGACATAGCTTTGGAGATCGGTGCTACATCATGGCATAGCTCGCTATATACTTTGGGGTTCCTCGCACTGACAAAAAGTGTGAGTGGTCTAACGCACGCGACTACTCTTTGCTCGATGCTGTCAAGACATTTCTCTCAAATCGGAGTTTGTTTCGTGTTGGCCGTGTCGGATCCAATTTCTGTCAATCCCATAGCGTTGCGGCTGCGCAACGTGCTTTTCTAGGAATCTCGGGACATCCCGGTCTGTCAACAGTGACACTGGAATATGGAGTACGGACTGGCTGCTCAGCACAGGATCCAGATCATTAACATCCGGCAGCCCTAGTGCGTAGCGCGGACTCTGCTAGTTAGTTGGAGGCAGAAAAACGGAAAGAAAAAGCAAGCCTGCGATGAATAATCGCGTCGCGCTCGCCGAGGGCAGGGCTAAACTTGGGGCTGAAAAAAGAAAAAAAAAAAAAAAAAAAAAACACATTTTGACTCGTGTCTATTGCCCTCCAGGGCTTAGTACGTGTTTTCACAAACCGAAAGCCAGATGAAGCGGTTCATCCCAATTCTCTGAATTGGTCTGATTTCGAGGTGCATGGCACGTCGCGTGAGGGATTCTCAACCCTCGATCGTGGACCTCAAGCAAACCCCTTGGGAGAGATCGGATGAACTTCTATGATGGGAAGCAGTTGGGTTGGAATCGGAGCAGGTTGGCGGTACTTTTCACCAATGTGCCCCAAGCGCCGCCATGAGATAGTTCGCGCCTGATTAAATCCGATCTTGCTATTCAAGTCTCATCTGTAAACAAAGTAGCGGGGAGGTTTGGGGAGAGCTGGTGCTCGGGTAGTGGACTTGTCTAGAACCCGACCTAGACCTTAGTCACTGCAATACGCACGATACGAAGAGAGGATCACATCATGATTGGCCATGAGCGTACTAAGGAGGGTTTTTTTTGCTCTTCTAATTCTTACCTAGAACGCCGGGTTCTATATTTTACAAATTAGCTGCAATGATAAATGGCAAATGCTTTCACTCACCTTGGGAGAAAAGCGCCACGCAGCAAAATGCTGAAGATCGCGCTGGCGTTAGTAGCCCTGAATTTCGACATGGCCACCCTCGGCGTCGTACTGGACTCTGAGAAGGCCAACGTTGATGCTCACCGACTTGACGGCGGCGGGCTTGCTTAGTGAGGCATTCGGGACCGAGGTCTCGGCCCAGCTTTGAATTCCCTTGACAGAATCGATGTCCGTGGTCCTGCCAACGGAAGAAGACACGCTGCAGGTGGTGTTGTTTCTGATTTCCTCCTCTATGTCCTTGTCATTTCGATCGAGCGAATGGGCGTCTGTCATCTTGACGTCGCCGTCGGCGTCCACTTGACCATCGTAGTTTTCGATGAGGGTGGAGGCGTTGGAGATGCTCTCGTCTTCGTCTGTATCCACTTGGCGCTGGACAGCGGCATATGCATCCATCATCTGAACGTCGCCGTCAGCATCACGCTGGATGTGCTGGGTGGCGGTTGAGCTTGAGACGGTGGGCATGATGGATGAGAATGCTGAGAGATTGGTCGGAAAATACGGGGAAAGGGTATATATGTATATATACTGAATCCTTAACTGGAAGCCTTGAAGCGAGTCACCAGGATTTTTTGTGTCTTCTGTGCAGGGCTACAATTTACTTACCTGTTGCTCTTTCTGGTGTGATTTGATATGGACATGCGTGTAGTGTTGTGATGATGCATGGCGAGTATTTATATTTTATATATGTGGTCTTGCAAAGCCAAGTGAGGCCTCGATAAGAAGCCAGTATACAGGACTGGACGAACACAAAGCAGTTGGACAATGAAGCAATCGGGAACAAAGCGCATCGACCAAAAAGCGCACAATGTGCAAAACTATTGTCGACATACAGTACTGATTGTTCGCTGTGAGGGGAGATTGTCCAAATGTCTTTGAGACCTGACTATGCCACATGACAAACCAAAAATATTACTGAAGTTATTTACTAAAGATGCATGAAATTTCTCGAAAATGAGCTTAATCAGATTTGTAAAACAAGAGTTTTTAATGCAAAATTGGTTTCATATTTTATCTTCTGATAGAGAATGAGATATATTAATTATTCAATTGTTGCTGTTGAGAAAAAGCGAAAGTTGAGCTCGTCCGATCTCGATAGGAGCCAAGTTCAAAGGCGGAAAATGCCACGAAATTGAAGGTAGCATTGACAGGGGTAGTATTGGACGAATAGAGAGCTACCGAGCTGTCTACCAAATGCTGCCCAAGCTGAGAACTCGAAAAAAAAAAGGCAGCTGTAGGCTTTTTATGTGACGTCATCGAAAATCTGCATGAACCGGACCAGCCCGACGGTAGCATGTACGACATCCCTGGAGTAAACATAGAATGGCAAAAATCCCTGTGAAGGAAATCTACCATAGCTTGCATAATGCCATATAAATGTTAATGCCAATTGTCGAGGTACATGATAGGTAATGCATGACCAACATGGCATTTTGTAGGGGCCAAGACAATGGGGAATGAGAATGAGACAAACAGTGGGGGACTCTGCGCAAGGTCCACTCGCCCACTGTTTATCGCAATGGCTTGTGAACTTGGGATGGTTTTGGGGTGTCCAAACTCTGGAGTAAAGTGCGACAACAGTACGGTAGAAAAGCCCGAGTGGCGATGAATCTTTGCCATCCATCATTTGCCATCCCATCACTAAGCGCCTGGCTAGTACTGGACTACTATCATTACTCGGTAGATGCCGCGTAATGCATCGATCGGACTTGCTATTTTATTACAACCCAGCGATAAAAAATCCCGATCGTAGACAGCGGGACGTGCGAAATGAGGAACCAAAAAAAAAAAAAAAAAAAAAAAAAAGGTGGCACGAGAAGGCAGCACGAGTGAGCTCAATAATTGCTTCTGTCGCCGCCATTTCTGCAGAGGCGTATATTACTTTTTGGAACACTATTATATACAGAAAGACAAGAGAAAAGACCGAAACAAAATCAGCCCTGTGTGTTTCTGGGTGCATTCGTGTGTGGAATTGAGCATCCTCCTCTGCCTGCCGTAGACTGTTTGCCGGCCGGATAGATTAGACGCGACAAGCTTGGTCCACCTTACAGGATGAGTATATTGGGTCAAGACGTGGCTAGGTGGATAGGTTCAGTCGGTGTCAAGTTGTAAATACACCCTCCAGTTTTCAAACAATTCCAACACAAATGATAACAAAAAAAAAAAAAAAGAAAAAAAAAAAAAAAAGACTCTCATGATTTGCAATATGCTGTGACAGGTGGGAACCTCAGCAAAAGAAAATTTACTTTATTAACGTTGACGGAGCATTATCACCGATGTGTCCCCCATTTCATCCAATCCGGAGTTAGATCTCAACTGCAACCTGACCGACTGAGCACGATCCCTGAACGAGCGATCCAAAGGGCAACAGCGACGTACTACAGTCTAGATACCTTTAGGCTGTCAATCAACGTCTCTATCCGGCTTGCCCCAGTCTCCAAAAGGATCATCGAAGGGTAAAATCACTACATGTATAACCGTATGCAACAGCCTGCATCTCCCATCCCATCCTGCCCGAGAGCTAGCGGTAGTGTGTGTTAGACCCCTTTGACTAGCGATGTTTCGAGCCCTTTTGGTATTGTTAGAGACCAAAACTTCAGGCTGGCAACATGGGGTATTACAGGGGTTAACCCTCCAACATGGCGCTGTCGCGCAACACCCAACCACGCTGAGGACCCTGCCGTTAACATCTTTAATACGTCGTATTGTAATTATCATCGGTGTGAAAATATCTCAGAATAGATATATACAAAAGGCCGCTCGCGCGAAAACGACGGGTTAATGGTGAAAAAGAAACCACAATATGGGGCTCTTGAGCGTGCCCCTTACGGAATGATTCCCGTCGGTCATGAAATCTTTGGTCTGCCAGTCAAGGGCTATTTCAATCGTATCCCCGTGGCTTGGTCCGTAATGTACCAAGAGCACAATTGGCAGACAGGGATGGTGGAGAAAAATACCTAGGACGAAAAACAGGAAAAGAGACTCGTGACCACCGTCTAGAGTGACTACTTTGCTTGCGGGTTGGGCTTCTTTGCTATTATAGCTAGCTTCGAAAAAGACGACCCGCAAACCACCATGCACGTAACGGACAAGGCACTTGGCACTTGGCACGCTCAGTCAAATTGCCATTGAATTTATTTGCCATCAAGGAGGACGCGGAGGGACAACAGCCAGCAGACTGGTCGGAAGCTCATCCACTCACTCGATTTGATTTGCCCAACGACCTCCACCCGTCACCACCCAACCGCAATCGCGCCACTACGGAGTACAGCACCGACCTACCCTCCCTGGTTAGGCAAGCAGGAATATCCTTTCACCTTGACAAAAATAACCTGCACCTACCCAGTTAATAAACTGCCCCGTAGAGTCCACCGACATTGGAGCTCTGCAGACAACGTCAAGCTCAGAGTCGCATTTAACGTCTTTTATGGTTGATTCCTTCATTCCTAATTTTTTTTCGCCCTCGGTCTAGCCCTACCAGGCCCTCTTTTCTGACCGCCGACCGCCGACCGCCTCCCACCTACCGTTCCCTAAATCCCGGTTCCGCGGTAATGTGTACAACATAGGATAGACAACGCACCCGCTATGTTTTGCCACTTCGCCGATCCGAGTGCTTGTTTCTCAACTGGTTGCCTACGCAGCTCACTTCCTGTCTCGGGCAAGTGAGTGATCGGCGCATACAGTACAGTACCACCTGGCGGGGCCACCAAACCCCCCCAAAACTTCTCCCTCGACTGCGACTGGGCCACAGCAGCCATAGAGAAGGCAAGGCGGCGCCCTTTCCCATACCGCCACTGCATTGCACTGCACCGCACCGTTGTAATACCGCACGCTTCGCACGCATAGCATAGCACCCACGACTCCGAACCCACCTGGCGACGCATTCTAGACCTAGCTCCCACATTGCTATCGCCGAGCCCCTCCTGTCTACCGACTCGATCTCCACAAAGGTCTTGAAAGCCTTCAGATCGCGTACGGCTTGGTAGATCGATCGTTATTTGGTTCGTCACACAAAAATCGACCACTTCGAAATCCCTTCGCTATATTTGCGTTTTGCTGCTACCAACGTCTGCATCCCCGACACTGCGCCGATCGACCAGTCACCTATTAGTACCCGGCCGTCCCCATATGGACCTGGGTCACAAGGCTGTTGCGGGCGATGCGACCCCCGCAGCGGAGGTGCAACAATGTCCGGACATATATTCCCAACCGGAGAGCCGCAGAAGCACTCCAGATATACTTTCAGGCGTGCCATCTCCTACAAACTCCACCGAGACCGCGGGCATGTCTCTGATCAGCAGTCCGACGCCGACGCAAATCGACCCATTTGCTACAAATATTGGTGGAACCGCAGGGAATGGCACTCCTAGCATATCATCATGGAGTTCAAACTCGGACAGGCAGCTTGGTCACGCCTTTGGAGACGACCGAGTGTTCCCTATACGATCGGTGCTAACCGTCGATAACTCGGGCCACTCTGGAGAGCAGTCTGATTATTTTCCGCAACGTTACAGTCATGAAGACGCCCCGCAGTCACCCCGAGGAGCTTTAAGGTCGTTTATGGATATTGGAGGTCTTGGGAGGCGTCCGGGACCTGCCAGTGAGGAGCACGGCTCTTCCACTGTGACATCGCCTAGCGAACGTGTTAGTCGAGCCGAGCCAGGGGGAAGACAAAGGCAGAATACCGGCACTGGATCTGTCGTGAGCATCCATGGGGATCTCAGCCGCCATACCACCTTTGTTGAGCCGGTACCAATTAGCTTGGACGATGATTCATCGGACGATGAAAGTGAAAAGCCGCCATCCATCCCGGCGGCAGCAAAGGCTGAGCCCAATGATGGGCAATCGATAACCGACGAGTCGGTGGATGAAAACTTGACGACCGTAAGGTTTGAGCATGTGGTAACTGAGGAGGGCCATGCTGTCATCACGGGAAGGTCCGGAAAAATCCAACGCTGCGAGGACGAGCCTATCCATGCACCTGGCGCGGTCCAGGGCTTCGGTGCGCTGGTCGCCCTTGCCGAGGACGAGAACGGTTGTCACCTAGTGCACTACGCAAGTGAGAATACGAAGCAAATACTGGGGTTTTCTCCCCAACGGCTCTTTAGTCTGGAAAACTTCTTTGACATTCTCAGCGACGAGCAAGCCGAGAACATGCAGGACCATATGGACTTTATCAGGGACGAGGAAGCGAACCCCGAAGCTAACGGTCCCGAGGTGTTCAGCATTTCCATTCGCCACCCAAAAGCGGAACAGAACACGAAGACAAGGCCTATCAAGCTTTGGTGCGCCATGCACATCAACCCGAAACGTCCCGAAATGGTTGTGTGCGAATTCGAGCTAGATGACGATGAGGCGAACCCTTTGAGGCCACCCGGCGAGGCCACGCCTGAAGTACCAACAGACACATTGCAAGCGAATCCCACCGCTGAGGAGCTCATGGAGAGCACCGAGGTTTTGAGCAAGCCCATCAGAGTTCTGCGCAGCGCTCGTAAGCGAAGGGGTGAGGCCGGCGCCATGCAGATTTTTGATATTATGTCGCAAGTACAGGAGCAGCTTGCAACTGCCGAAAGCCTGGAGAAATTCCTCAAAATTCTTGTCGGCATTGTGACAGAGTTGACCGGCTTCCACCGTGTCATGATATACCAGTTTGACGCCGAGTTCAACGGCCGCGTGGTCACGGAGCTAGTCGATACGGCCCAGACGAGGGATCTTTACAAAGGTCTTCACTTCCCTGCATCTGATATCCCGAAGCAGGCTCGTGACCTATACAAGATTAACAAGGTCCGACTATTATATGACCGGGATCAGCCAACGGCGCGCCTGGTCTGCCGATCCACCGAAGATCTCGAGAAGCCTTTGGACCTGACCCATTCTTACCTCAGGGCCATGTCCCCGATTCATCTCAAATACCTCGGCAACATGGCTGTGCGCTCGTCCATGTCGATATCTATCAAGGCATTCGATGAGTTGTGGGGCCTGATAGCCTGTCACTCATACGGGCCGAGAGGAATGCGCGTCTCGTTTCCCATCAGGAAGATGTGTCGTCTCGTAGGAGACACTGCCTCTAGGAATATCGAGAGACTATCATATGCATCTAGGCTTCAAGCCAGGAAGCTCATTAATACGGTGCCGACCGACAAGAACCCGTCGGGATATATTGTGGCATCATCTGATGATCTCTTGAAGCTGTTTGACGCCGACTATGGAGCAGTCTCGATTAGGGACGAGACCAAGATACTCGGAAAGCCCGAATCGACACAGGAAATCCTAGTCATACTCGAGTACCTGCGCATGAAGAAGTTCACGGCAGTGTTGACGAGTCAGGACGTGACTGTGGACTTTGGTGACCTCAAGTACGCCCCCGGCTTTCAGATGATCGCCGGCTGCCTCTATGTCCCGCTCAGCGTCGGCGGAAACGATTTCATAGTGTTTTTCCGTCGGGGTCAGGTTCGTCAAGTGAAATGGGCGGGCAATCCGTACGAAAAGATCGTACAGGAAGGTACACAATATTATCTAGAGCCGAGGAAGAGTTTCAAGGTGTGGCATGAGACGGTCGTAGGCAAATGTAGAGATTGGTCTGAAGAACAGGTCGAAACGGCGGCTGTTCTCTGTCTAGTATACGGTAAGTACCTAGGTGCGGCGGAAGGACACTGGATGGAGTGAATCTGCACCATGCACGTGAGGATAAACAAGGCCGTTACTAATCCAAAACTTAGGTAAATTCATCGAGGTCTGGAGGCAAAAGGAGGCTGCTCTCCAGAGCAGCAAGCTCACGAAGCTGCTCCTCGCCAACTCTGCCCACGAAGTCAGGACACCCCTAAACGCCATCATCAATTACTTAGAAATCGCTCTTGAAGGATCCCTTGATCAAGAGACCAGGGACAACCTATCCAAGTCGCATTCCGCCTCGAAATCCCTCATCTATGTCATCAACGATCTGCTTGATCTCACCAAGGCAGAAGAAGGCCAGGAGCTGATCAAAGACGAGATCTTCGATCTTCCAGCCTGCATCCATGAGGCGACGGAGCCGTTCACCTCGGATGCCAGGCGCAAAGGCATTGGCTACGAGGTTATTGAGCATCCCGGTCTTCCAAGAGCCGTATATGGTGACCAACGCAAGGTCAGGCAGGCCGTCGCCAATGTTACGGCCAATGCCGTCCAACACACATCGCAAGGCTCTGTCAAGATTGAGTTTTACGTCGTCGAGGCGGATGTCGAGCGACACAAGGTCAAGGTTGAGATTGCGGTTCAGGACACGGGTTCGGGCATGTCGAATGCTCAATTAGACGCGCTCTTCCGTGAACTTGAGCAGGTCAGCATCGATGATGCTGCACCGTTGGATCCAAGTGGTCCAGCCACGACCGAATCCAACGAGGCGCAGTCGCCTAGAACTCTCGGTCTGGGCATCGCAGTCGTGGGCAGGATCGTTCGAAACATGAATGGACAGCTGCGCCTCAAGTCGGAAGTCGGCAAAGGCTCCAGATTCGTCATGCAGTTCCCATTTGATATGCCGACGGACGACTCACCAACGCCGCAGGATGGGAGCAGCGTGGCAGTGCATTCGGTTGCGGATTCGAATACCGGATCGCTGTCAGGCAGTGGTCGTCTCGAAGGGGAAGTCACTTTGATTGACGGTGGGCCTGTTGTGGACGAGACTGGGCTCTTCCATGGCCCGTCGCTCAAGAGGAGCTTTGAGGACGCGGCTAGCATTACCAGCCGCAACAGTGGCAACAGCAGGACTAGTCTGAAGAGCAGGAATAGCGTGAGGAGCAAGGGTAGTGCCAAGAGCAACATCAGCGACGCGGACCGCTTGATAGACGCAATCCAGCTGCCCCTAGAGTTTGGCCAGCCAGATTCGCAACGGGTCGGACTCGAGCGTCGGAATTCAAAAGGTGCTTATTATCAGGCAGGACCCAGCAGCTCACACAGCCGAAGAGCATCGATCAGTCCGGCTGCAACGAGGAGGTCTGACAGTATGAGTCGCTACTCAGCTCACCGTGCGGACGGCGCCATGGCCACATCGACTGAGGCTGCAGTGGGGATTCAATATGTGACAGATGCAAAGATGCCTATGAAACCTGTCAGGATCGCCGATGACGACGAGATTCACGATCGCCCCCAACAGCCGCACCAGAGTCAGACATCTGGCGTGCTCTTTGAACTGCCAGACGACGGCTCCAAGCCGCCGAGGAGTTCCGATGCGCATTCAATCAGCACTGCGGCTCCTTCGGAATACCAAGCGCCACTACGGGTCCTCTGCGCCGAGGATGATCCGATCAACATGAAGTTGTTGAGAAAGCGATTGGAGAAGGCCGGCCATGTTGTTTCTCACACGGTCAACGGCGCTGATTGTGCATCTGTATACAAGGAGTTACCCAGCTCCTTTGATGTGATTCTGATGGATATGCAGGTGAGTGTCGCATGCTGGTAATGCTTAGTACGTATGGACTTGAGGCTTTTGCTGACCGCCTAGAGTAGATGCCGATTGTCGACGGTCTCGATAGCACCAAGATGATTCGTGCCTTTGAAATTGAAGAGGAGACAAAGCCCGACGGTGAATCTACCACATCTGGAAGGAAAATTCCCATCATTGCCGTCTCGGCCTCGCTACTGGAATCTAAAAAGTCGGCATACGTCGACGCAGGTTTCGACGGCTGGATTCTGAAGCCCATCGACTTTAAACGTCTGGAAACTCTGCTCACCGGCATTGGCGATTCGGCCGTGAGGAATGACTGTCTATATGAACCCGGCTGTTGGGAGAGAGGAGGCTGGTTCTTTGAGAAAGACCGGGCTGCAAGCAATGAGGCTAGCGGATCCGATGCCGAAAAGGAGAAAGACGAGCCGAAGGGACCTTGAAGATTTCCTTGGGTCATGAAAACCTCATGCGATGAGGACCGCGCCTACGATAACCAATTGATATTGCCACCACTTTGTGATGTGGCCCAACAACTTCAGCCAAACGCTACAACAACCGTACCACACACACCCGATGCGCATCTTAACCTATTCGTCAGCCTTTGCTTCTTTTTGATGCAAAATTCGAGGCAGGTTACTTGGATGGAAACCTGGTTCGACAAGCCCTATTAACAGGACGAAATACACGGGGCGCTACCAAAGTCTTTTGTTTTCGACGTACACGATAATACCCTGTTCTTCAACACCTCAGCATTCTTGACATTAACTTTTGAGCGATACCAAGCAACAATTTTTGGGAGACCAACACGAAAGATCAGCATGGCATGGTGTTTACGGATTTTTTTTTTCTTGTATGTTTCTTTTGTCTGTTTCATTCATATATACTTAATTTTGTTCGTTTTGTTTTTCCTCACCATGGCCCCGTTTGTTTGCTCTGCTATTATTGCAAGCGACGACGAATGGGGCCATGCACGGGATTTACGGAATCCTGCTGGCCGCGGGCGGTCCTCGGTTAACAACAAAAATATTGTCACGAGTTCACGGTATGACACAGTATACGGTATGCATACATGGGTAGGGACTTATGGGACACGGAACGGATATGGGAAGATTGGAGTTTGAGGTATGGCAGAGTATACGGTATGCCTACACGAGAATGTGTTAATTTTCTTGTTGCTTGTCTTTTTTTTTTTTCTTTTTTTTTTTTTTTTTTTTTTTTTTTTTTTTCTCATGTTTTCACTACTAGTTTGGGATAGCACGAACGAATGCTCGAGTGTGAGTGAGCTTGGTTATTCTTTCTTCTCGCACATGGCATGTCCTGGTCAAGTTCCAGAGCAAGACGTTTGTTTTGATTAATGTTGAGGGCGTTTGTGCTTATGGACATCGTTAGAGGTGCATAGTAGCTCTAGAGCTAGAACTGTGACGAGTCATGAAACACTATTCAGTATTATAATTCTACAAACCCAACATCCAAGATTTCCTTTTTCTTTCTTTCTTTCTTTTGCTTCTCTTTTGCTTTTGTGTGCTTTCGCGAGATGCTCAAACAGATTCAGCATAGTGGCACCTAGTTCCAGACTAGCAACGCCGACTAATGCCTCCCAGCGAGACAAATGACGACAGAAGAAAGCAGTCGCCGCCACTCGCATGGTCCCAAAGCGATGCAAGTCTCATGGCCGCGAACCGGAGACCAAAGCTCGACGCAACCGCTTCCCCATGGGGGGAGGTGGTGAACGAGCTACAAAGTTCCGGGGAGGGTGGGGAGGCAGGAGCCGACACGAGCGGGGGAGAGAGGCGGGGAGAAACGGCGCGCGAGCCAAGAAAAAAAAAAAAAGAAGAAAACAAAAAACCAATTTACAAAGTCGTCGCCCGACCCAACACTTGCATTAGCCGGGGGATTTATCGCCGGAGCTGAACGTGGGGGGAGTAAAACAAAACTTGAACCGGTGGGGGGAATAAACACAAACAAAATGAGGGGGTATGTATGTATGTATGTGTTATGTGTTGCAGTAGGACCGACGCCATTGTTGTTATGCATGGCGTCCCTACGTTTGATGATGGTTGGTTGGTTGGATGGGACAGTTTGTTTGCTCTGAAAGCCCCAAAGGTCCAAAAAGGTCAGAGAAAACACAAAAGGGGGCAACGTCACAAGAAGAAAATAAAAAAGTAAGATACCCACCCACACATACATACACGACATATACATATCGTATGCACATTTGCACACCACCTCCCTCTTCCGTGGTTACTCCCTTTTTCCTAGTTGCAGCGGGGATCAGAGGTAGACGGATGGATGGATGAACGGTGCCCCCGCCCTATCCTCTTGTTTCATATTAGGCGATGGGATTAGCATCTTGCGGTCATTATCAGCACCTTTGACTGGATGAGCCGATCGTCCTTGTACTGTAAACAGGATGGCAGGGCGTGCTGCTTGGTACCACCAAGGCAACAAAATAATTTGACTTTGCACATTTCGTCGCACCGGGCCGCTATGTTGCTAACTACTTAAGGTTCCTCGGGAACCGATCTGATCCCGACCCTTTACCAAACCAACACTCCGATCTTCCGTAAACGCAGCTGTAGGCAATACAAGTTAGGGTATTTCTCAACCCTCTTTCTGGAATACATCAACCATAGAAGAAAGAAAGACTTGACATAGACAGGCGTCTTTCGTAAATCCATATTCCAGTTACAACGAGCAACCACTTTTTATAACTCCACTCCCTCCGGCCCCAACAGCCATGGCACCCTCGGCGATAGTGGACTCGGCGCCCGTCTCCCCCACGATCAACGGGGATCGGCCCCGAATTCTGGTCCCGGAAAAGGTCTCGCCCGATGGCCTGGCCATGCTCACCGGCCTTTATGAAGTTGACAAGAGACAAGAGCTGTCGGCCGAGGAGCTCCTTGAGATCATCCCAAACTACCACGGCCTGATCGTCCGCTCCGAGACCAAAGTGACGGCTCAGGTCCTTTCTGCAGCCGCAAGGCTGCGCGTCGTTGCCAGGGCCGGCGTAGGTGTTGACAATATCGACGTCGACGCTGCAACCAAGCAAGGTATTATCGTCGTCAACTCACCTGCGGGAAACATTGTCGCCGCAGCCGAACACACCGTCGCGCTGCTCCTCGCCACGGCGCGTCACGTCGGTAGGGCTGACAGCACCCTAAAGGAGGGCAAGTGGGAGCGCGGCAAGCTGGTTGGCGTCGAGGTCGGTCGCAAGACTCTTGGCGTCATCGGACTGGGAAAGGTCGGCATCAGGGTGGCGCGCATGGCGACGGGACTGGGTATGAAGGTCATAGCCTTGGATCCATATGCGAGCGAGGACCTTGCAAAGCAGGCACAGGTCAAGTTGGTCAGCTCACTGGAGGATTTGTTGCCGGCCGTCGACTTCTTGACCATCCACACCCCGTTGCTCGCCAGCACACTCAACCTCCTTGGGGAGGCAGAGTTCCAGAAGATGAAGCCAACGGCGCGCGTGCTCAACGTGGCTAGGGGAGGGGTTTATAACGAGGATGCACTGATCCGTGCACTGGACGAGGGCTGGATTGCGGGAGCTGGCATTGACGTTTTTACGTCGGAACCTCCCGAGCCCGAGTCATCTGCGGCAAGGCTGGCGGCGCACCCAAAGGTTGTGGCGACGCCGCATCTCGGAGCATCGACTGTCGAGGCCCAAGAGAACGTTTCGCTTGACGTATGCGCGCAGGTGCTCGAGATACTGCGAGGCGGACTCCCCACAGCTGCGGTAAACGCGCCCCTTATCCTGCCTGAGGAATATCGCAAGCTGCAGCCGTTTGTGCGCCTGGTCGAAAGAATGGGAGGGCTCTACACACAGCATTTCGTCGGATCCAGGGGCCGCAACATGGGCAGTCGACGTTTTGAGCTCAACTACCAAGGCGACCTGGCGTCCGTCTCCAACACACGCCCTCTCTTCGCGGCTCTTATCAAAGGTCTGGTGTCTAGCATCAGCGACTCGGGCGGCCGGGACGTCAATATCGTCAACGCCATGCTCATTGCCAAGGAGAAGGGGATCGCGGTGAACGAGACGCATACGCGAGAATCCAGTGACCAGGTATATGCCAGTCTTGTTACTCTCAGAGTTAGTGGTGCTGGTGATGACGACCAGCATGTGATTGAGGGATATGTTAGCGGGCAGAACGTCTACATCAGCAGACTGGGCCGATTCAACGCCAACTTCACACCCGACGGTATGATGCTCATCTTGCACAACTACGACGAGCCTGGAAAGATTGGCAACGTCGGCAGCGTCTTGGGCAGGCACTATATCAATATCCGCTTCATGCAGGTTGCGGGTCTTGCTCTAGATGACCAGCACAAACAGCAAGTCGGTAGTAGTCGGAGCCGTGTGGGTGAATATGAGAACGAGGCACTCATGATTCTTGGAGTTGATGGAGAGATTACCAACGAGGTGCTGCATGATCTTAGCCACGCCGAAGGTATTCTCAACGTAAGCCTTGTGCGGCTGTAAGCTACTTAAACCACCATACCTAAGTTGGCGCTCGCTTTTGCCCGTTTCCTCATCCAAGACAGCATCTCGCGTGAATGATCATTTCTATGATAGTCTGATGTTTCCACGTGAGGGAACAGTCCCTTACTAGGCTGTATCAACGCATAAAGTTTCGATGTCAGTTTGGAAAGTCAGCGGCGGGCCTGAGCCGATCCTCATGCAATCTCGTCAGCGATGCCCCAGTCGCAGACCATAGTCCAAACGCCCTGATCTTGTAGGTTTATTTCCCATGTTGGCGGGTGAACAACGACAACGGTATTCCGAGTGACAATGTTTTTACCTGCAAGCCCAGAAATGCGGCCCTCCCCGGCTAGAATGAGTCTGGCACGGTGGCGCGTCTGTTCAGTGTCTTCTCCGTCGTTTCGCGATGAATTATAGGCTTCTGTAGACCAAGCAGGCCTTGCCGTCAGCATTTGCATGCCAGGGCCGGCCGAGACATTATCGGCTATGTACCCAGCAGCAGGATTGGCGAGAAGAGTTTGGTTAAAGTGGCGACTGTGGTGCGGTTCGTTTCCGTCGCTCTTGACTTGGAACAGCCAGTCGCGCACCTCGGCTGCTAGGCCGCCTGCAATGTACCTGGCACCACGACGCTGCGGAGAGAATGCATCCGGGAGAAAGAACTGCCGCTGCGCCGACGGTTCTGTAGTGACGAAACGAGGCGCTTCTCGAAACTTGGGATGTCGATCTCGTTGTTTTTGTGCGTGTTCAAATCTGGCCTCAAAACTCATCTCCACATCGTCCGAAGCCGCACTCCCATGCATGGGGTCAGCGCCATCGTCACCATTGGTGGTTTGTTCCTCTAGGTTGTGTTCAGGGTCTTTGTTTTCGTAAGGATCCAAGGACGAAGCAGCTCCAGACTGTGAGATGTCATCTGGCTCGCTGGCGGTAATGTGAGTCATATCATAATCCTGATTATAGTGTTTCTCGACCTCTGAAGGCTCTCCTAGAGAGCTGCTCACGTGCTCGACGGACGCAGGCGAGACTGTGATACGGCGCCGTTTTGGTGGCGGCGGAGTTTCTTCGTAGCCATGCTGGTCTCCTCCAAAAGTGCCGTGACTGGAATTGATGCTTGGTGATGGCGATGGCGAGTTCTCAACAATGCTGTCATGTTTTTGGAGACCACTCCTTCTCGATGGTCTCGATGGCGGCCCGCTATTTATGTTGTCGGGTTCATCCTCATCCTCCAGCAATGGAGAGCTATCGAGAACATCAATCTCATCAGCAGGCGGCTTCGCGACTTTGATGGAAGAAGACACAAATGGGCGCCTGTTGCCAGGCACAACCGGAGTGGTTGATTGCGACTGGGGCTGCGTGGTCGATGGCGCCGCGAAGCGGGGAGTTGAAATGAATTGGCGGGGCTGCGTCTGTGAAGGCGTCGACCCGCCTTCATCGGTTCCTGGTCGCTTCGAAAGCAGGAACCGAGACGGTGCTGGTGTTGATGGCGGAGGCATTGGAATTGTCACTTTATTCCCCAAAGAGGAGAGCGGAGTTGGGCATCGCCACAAGGGGGCGGCCTTTCTTCTGCAGTGCCTGCTAGCGGCGGGGTTGGTGGGGCTGCTGTTGTTGGTGATGTTCTTGTTCTCCAATGTTATAATGTATGGTTGATTAGTATTTTATTAACACGATTATACTTAGCCAATACACAATTTACTCGAGCGTTGTATCTTCAAGCGACGTGTTCGATGTTGTGGTTCAGGGGTACGATGTAGGCACTTAGTGGTGAATGAACGCGACCTGGAGACAAATCCAAAACTGAAAGTTTGCTGCGAGGCACGTTCATATACACCTACAGTAGAGCTTGACGGGAGAGAGGAAACCTACAAAGGACTGTTCTCACAAAAGAAGGGGTCAAAAGAGGACAGACATTGTGGCTATCTGAAACATACGAGAACACGGCAATGTAATGTACGCATTGAATATTGCTGGTAATAGCAAAAGATTATGCATGATCCGGCCCAGACTCGAACTGAGGACCTTCTGTGGAACAGTGCTTCATACAGTGTTAGACAGATGTGGATAACCAACTACACCACCGGACCAATACGCTGATGACAAATCCACACTGTGCAAAACTTATATACCCACAAAGATCATACTAATACTTGCGACTAATTCTTGCATGAGGCGGAGCACTTGGGAACGACTGGGACTCATTATCCGTCAAGTTTTCCCCAAAGTTGACGGTAGCAGCCAGACATTCCCTAACAAGACGAAAGGTAAGGCGAATGCAGGCTCAGGTGTCAGCGTTGCTGTACACCTGTTGCATAATCCAGGGATGGCGACACACAGGACGTCTATGTCGTAAAGCTCTTGATCACTGCTTCTTGCCACTCTCTGATGGCACACAGTTAATGACAGAAGGAGCTTACAGCAAACCAGCCTAAGTAATATTTCTTTATCGTCAAAATAAATATTCTACTTATAAAAGGCAGAGGCTACGCAGGCAGGGATGCAAGCAAATACGCCCGCATGCACACAATCTCTTGTCAAATTTCCCATGGACTTGAGTCACGAGGTGTCTATAGCACTATACTACTCTGTTCTGAGTTGCCGAGAGTTTAAGTACAGACTGGATAGCAATCTGAACCTAATTAACTCATCTTATTGCAGTGCATTTCCGTTCGTCTTTTTTTCACCATAGAGGTAGTTTACAGCCAGTGACATCTTTTTTCCAACGGCATTTTCAAATCAAGACTAAAAACTAGTCAATCGTATACTTCGATGGATGTGTAAGTAGCTATTAGCATCTGCGGTCACAACATAATCACAATTATATGCAGTGAGCCCTGGAAGTTGTCAGTCTTGATTCACCAATACCTAGGTAGGCTTACGGCTGGGTATGATAGAGCCTTCAAGTGTCTTCGGCTACCAGCTTGAGCGAAACCCNNATGCTTATTTCTCTCGCCAACTCGGCCAAAGCACTAATCCAGCCTACTTTGGCGAGTAATTGTTGTGTATCGGATCTAGGGGCTAAAGATTGATCGATAAATATGGATAGAAGTCAATTTAGCCTCCTCCCACTCATATCACCAATTGCGAGCCATTTCCCTGATCGAGTGTTTCGAGAGTAGCGAATGGCAGAGCAAGCGTCCCGAAGCATAGTTCCGACCTCGACTCCGATATAACCCTCTGCCAAGTGTCAAACTGCATCAAGTTTGCAACATAGTAAAAGAGTTTGGTTGTCAACAATGCTATTGACTTTGCGTAGAAGGTAGAAGGCTAGATATAGCAGCATCAGAGCGATTGCCTTGATATGATTTTGCAAATAGAGGATTTCAGCTGTTCAAAACAAACTTGGTTGTCGAGGCAAAGAAACTAGTCAAACACGAACTCGAGGGGAGGACAAATCCAGCCCTCATCAATAAAGAGTCGTGAAACTCAACCTCAAATCGAAGTCTAGGAGAAATAGGCAAGGAATTAGCGGCGTGATGCGGCTGCGCCGCTTTCACCCCTTTTCCCCTCCTCCTCCTCTTCTTCTTCCTCCTCCTTCTCTTTCAATTCTCCGCCTTGCGGCGCCGAGGCCTGGCTGACTTTGACGTCTAGAAAACAAAGAAGACTCAGCATAGATTGCAAGTAGCTCTCCACTATAGAACATAACAAATCAGCATCTAGTCCTCTCTATTTCCTTATCCCGGCGGTGTAAACGATGTCATCGATGCACCAAACTAGGATAACATACTCGTGACTAAAGCGTGGACTGGGAATCAAGAAACTCACAGGCCTGCACCTCATGTGGCCTCGGGATCTAGTTAGGGCATCGACAAATTTGAAGTATCCGGCGGTGAGACTGGTGGCTGATCCGCCCGCGAGCATCTATGTTATCTATTCAGCTGGCGCCGATACTAGTCAGAGGCTATCCAGAGGCGGGTTTCTTATGCCGACCATATTCTTCTCATAGGCCTGGTCTTCCTCAAGGTTCTCCATCAGTTGTTTGAGATTTTCCGTCCTGAAATGGACGCTGCCCAAGCCCCGAGAGACGTCGTAACTGAAGCGGTCGATCTTGTTGGTCAACATACTAACAGTATGTGCCATTCGAGTGCTCTGCTAACAGGGGAGCACCGCACCACTGATCCTTTCACTGCATTACAGTGGCATGGCCACATCATGGTGCGGGCCCTTGCCTGTAAACAGAAGCACGATAGTCGGCTACTTGATTATAAAGGGGTCTTCGAAGTATCGGTAGGGTCAGCAGTAGCCTGGCAGTCGCTATTGGTACCCCTTCTCAAATAAACATCGAAATATCAATGGTTAGAATGATAGGAGTGACAAAATTATAGAAGCACCAAGCAGAGGTGCTTGGAGACCAGGGATGTATTGGTACGAAAAGGGAGAAAAAAAAGAACATTAGATCATCATAAAAGCCGTTTATCTTCACCTAACCGGATAGGTTAGGTAGGTGGGTAAGACATGTAGGTACCTTCCATTTCGCGTCCATGATGCAAGAAATGTATGCCCGAGGCAGTCGACTATCCTGGGTATGCAGGGCAATTTTCACGTTATTGCCGTTGTGGTCGGTCCTCAACATTTGAACACTGTTGCGGGCAATGCTGCCAACACTGGTTTTCAGCTGTTCACAATGTGGCTGACAATCGCTAGGGACGTACGGCACCACGCTAGAATCATGTGTCCAAGCAAATATCAAGGTAAAGAGACTCTGTGTGCCTGTACTGAAGACGAAATCTACTTTACTGATGGGAACGATACTCATGCGAGTTTTACATGCCTAAGCTGATTGACAAAAGAAGTGACGAAGGATGCTGGAATTGGCAATAGTAGACTACCGGGAAAGGTTTAATGTCAGGGTAGTCCTCAACAGCCCGAAGTTCCTTGTTGAGAAGTCTTGCAACTTCCAGTACTGTTGTCATATTAATGATGATGCGTACCTTCACACTATAGCAGAAAAAAAAAAGAAAAAAAAATCCATGGAAGCGGATGGAGGGAGTCCCAAAATCTTGACGGCGTTGCTACTATACACCTGGGTCAACTTCTGCGAAGGCAAGAAGAAGCATGCAGACCGGCCAAACTCTCCAATACGGTACAAGCTAACTTGGTAAATGGTGGAGCATATCTCGTCATGTGTCCGCTCCTTCGAGGTTGATCGCATGAAATCCATCAGATGCTGCCGAGATGTTGGAGTATTTTGATTCAAGGAAAACTGAGAGGTTTAGTCTATAAGAGTAAACGCTCAACATTGTGCTCGACAGCGGCTTCGATGAGCAATTCTCGCCAGTTTCCAATTATTGGGTAGATGGAGGATCAAGTGGAGGATTAGATAAAGAGAGGTAAGGTAGGAGGAGAGTACCGCATCCAAATCTCTTTTAGAACCTTGTGGTGGACATTATTGAAGGTGGTATGGCAGTTCCCGCATTACTAGCTGGCGATTACATGGGGCATTCAGAAGTCGTCAGGGGCAACGGTTCCCAAAGAATATCCATGTGTGTATAATCACTGGATGTAGAAAGCCCTAGCTTCAATATGTTCGCATTGACTCTGCGAGGCGTCAAGCGTGCCCCGAAACCTTTTGGGTAAAGTGATATAATACATATCGAGGCTGGATTCTACATCAACGGCCAGATGGCCATCATGAAGAACATCGTCCCATATAAGTGATTCTTTTCCTCATCCCAGGTTTCCCATTTTAAGCCCAAACAAGCTAGCCGTCCCAAATCCCAGTATCTCAGTAATATATCAACACAGACATAAGCCATAAAGATTGGACAACGGAAAAGAAGCGGAGAAAAAAAAGTCTGTTTCTCTCAAAAAAAGAAAAGAGCATCTTTATTCGCCCTTCTTGGCCTTGGCGCTGGCGCTCGACTTGACGCGCTTGGCGACGGGGCGGTTGATGTGGTGGTCAGGGATCCACCTGGCGTCAAAGTCGGCACCACTGGCAGCGCCAGCGGACTCGTTGCCGGACAAAGGCTCGGCAGCCTCGACCTTGACGACCTTCTTGGGCTGGGCCCTGGGGCGCTTGGCCTGGGGGAAGAGGGCTTCGATCCAGGTCTTGTACACAAAGTAGAGAGTACCGGCGAAGGCGGCGCTCAGGACAAGGTACAGGAAGATGCTGTATAGCAGAGAATGTCAGTAATTTGTGTCTCTGTAACTGCGGTTGTTGTCTGAGCTTACATCTGGGGATCAAAGAAGCTGGTGGGCGGCTCGACGACGCTGGCCTTGTCAGCGTGAGCGGGGACCTGGAAGGTCTGACCCTTGGCGTTGATTACGATGGCGAGCAGCTCAACGACGACGTCGCGGGGCTGCATGTCGAGGGCGAAGCTGTACGTGACTGAGCGCTTCTCGCCGGCCGGGATCTCCACGTCGTACTTGACGGCCGTCAGGTTGCGGATGATGGCGTCGGTGGCGGGGGCGCCCTCGACAAGGCCATCGGGGTTGGTCAACGCGCCGGTAACGAGGGCCAAGCGCACAGGGTCAGCCTCGTTATTGGTCAGGTCAACGACAGCCTTGGTAGGGCGGCCATTGACGAGCTTGACGCCAAAGATGTCGGCGTCAGGGAACGTGGTGGCGACGTCGAGCTTGAGCTGCGGCTCTGCGGGCGTCTGGGGCTCGGCTGCGCCCTGTGGGGGTGATGAACGGTTCGTGTCAGTACTGCAGGTTATAGATGGGGGGGTTCAAGTTCGGACGTGGAAGGGGAAGTTCAATTGCTCAGTCATAAAATGTTTTATGACTAGGAAGCTTGAGGGAAGGTGCTTGATGCAGAGTCAAGCAAGGCGGCGAAAGACATCATCATGTTCAAGTACACATACCTCAGCTTGGGCAAAGGCGCCCATGAGCTGGAAGGCCAGCATGGCAAGACCAGTGAGTTTGAGAGAAACCATTTTGTAGCAGCCGGCGAGTTGGGTTGAGGGGGACGGGGAGGAATTTGCTGTTACAGCAGAGTGGGCTGAAATGCAAATTGCTTGTAGTCGAAAGTTTGTTGGAGAAAAGAGCTTTATTGTCACTGAAGCTTTAACCGTTGACATTCGTGGCCAGTTCAATTGGGGTCCACATAAATCAAGGCACGTGCGCTGGCAGGGATTCTCCATAATAGGACGAGAGCTACCCCAGTCTGCCCAGGTTAACCGTTTACGTGGCTTGCTTCTGATTGCTCGGAGAGTTTTCGAGTTGGTAACTAATTGCATTGCATTGATGTAATTTGATTTCCCTCTTATTAACGAATGAAAATCATCAGCGCTGTCGCCCTTTAAACGGTCAGTCTCACCGGCACATCCGGCTTGACGGCCGTAAATGCACCCCGTGCCCTTTCCGAAACCTTGGTGATCTTGCACCCCTCTTCATCAACAACTTTAAAGTCGAACATAGCCATCAACATGGTTACCATTATCACATCTTCAAGCTTGGCGAAGTGCATTCCTGGGCAAGGACTGTGGCTGGTTGAAGGCAAAGAGTTGTCAACATATAATCATGATAATCAAATCCGGCATGGATTGGGATGAATGTTACTCCAAAGATGTGACCAACAGTACTACCTCCCCAAACCCCCAGCCCATGTATGGCGGGTCGTTGCCGCCCTCGCAACGTGCAGGGTCTCGCCTAGTGCTCTTTGTCCAGGTGCATGTCCTCGACGCTGTAAAAGACAAGGGATCCCTAGGCAAGACCTCGCCGGACGAGCCGCGCGGGAGTCTTGCCCTGATGTGTTTCGGGGAGACACGGATCCCGTCGCGTGCAGACGGATCGTCTCTCGGAGGTAGAGTCGGAAAGAGGTCGTCTCGTTATCCCACCGCTCCGGCCTCCATCTGCGAATGATATCGATGACACTAGAGATGGCGACCTGCAATACTCGGCTACCACGACCTCTACTTCTTGCTGGGCGCGACTGTACCAGCTCGCGTCAAGGCGAGGTATACCAGGATCCAGGCGGTGTTGATTCGCGTGTTGACCTGCCCTACGAACACGTACCGAGAGTAAAATATGTCGTGACTAGCATTGAGGGTCCCAAGGAAACTGGCAAAACGCGTTTGCCAAGTACAGCGAAGGGGATGAATGAGTGCCACTTACGCTCAAAGATACCTGTCATACCCTTTCCTTTGCTAACAGGTTATCAGAACGCGTTTTCAACCTTCTTGTCCGTCTTCTTCCTCTTGTTGACGGTCGTACTATAGCCCCGGCCCCATCCTCCGTAGGTGGTTCAGGGTGGGCAGCCAAGGGGGTCACCAGCCTGGTGGGCGAAGGGGAGTGCTCTGTCAACTCGAAATATCCCAGGCGCCAGTGCCAACTCCTTGCTGTCAGAAAAAAAAAAAAAAAAAAAAAAAAAAAAAAAAAAAAAAAAAAAACCAATAAGCACACAAAGACGTCGAGATATCGCCAATTCAGGGTCGGCGTCGGACAAAGCGGCAATAGAAAATGATGTGGTATCTATAGGTTGTTAAGCAATGATGATTAAGGCTCGACGAAAGCCCCCTACTTCTGCGGACGATCTCCTGGCGCAGCCGGCCCGCTGTTGTCCACACCCTCCCAACTGTCATGGTCCCAGCCGCACTCACCATCCATAGCGTCTCGTGACTGCCCCTTCTCCGCCAGGCCCTTGATGTCGCTCCAGTACTCCAGTTTCCTGACTTCTTCATCGGCGTGCTTCAGTGCGGCGTCGAGACTAGCCACTTTGTCTCCTCCATCCTTACCGACCTCCTTGTCCTTGCCAGTCCTGTTTCTGGCACTCTCTTCGGCCGCACGGTCACGCAGCTCAGCCAGCCGCGCGACGAGTGTGCGACGCGAAGCCTGAAAGACAAAAAATGCCATTATGTCGTGCATCTTTTCGTCCAGGCGTTCCAGGTCGTCATCGCCACCGTTGGACAAGAACTTCTCCACGGCCTCAATCTTCTCCCTGTCGATCCGGCAGGCGCGCAGCACGGCCAGCAGCGCGTCCACGTCTCTGATCTCTAAGTTGGACACTCCACCGACAGCGGCTATCTCGGCTGCAATCGCAGCCGTCCGCGAGGCCGCGCTTGCATGACTGATGATACTCTCCCGCTTGCTGCTCGGCCGGCTTTCGACTTCCTTGGCCGCGGCGGCCACAGCGGCCTCGTGCGTCGATCTGACGGTGAAGTAGTCGGGCTGCAGCAGTTCGCCGCCATTAGCATCCCGCATGATCTCCTTCTTGACCCGCCGGCGTATCCATGCCCTCCTCCGGACGAAAGAGTTCCACCACCTGGGTCCGTGCCAGGAAAACTTCTTATAAAATGCAAATGAATACTCCCAGCCGTCCTTGTCCGTTCCATCTTGGTGGTTGACCCGCCACTCAGGCCACGCCCAGGTCCATGACGGGTCCGGGACTTGGGCTGTATGGATGTTGGTTGGGCTCGGTTTGTGTGCTACGTTGGTCCATGCTGGCGGATCGAGGTTTCCTAATGCTTTGGATGCGAAAAGGGGTATGCCACAACAGAGTGCACCGCGCTCGTTTTCGTAGAGTATGTCAATTGCTTCAGTATCTTCTGCTCTGTTGCTGCTCGATCTCTCGGGTTGTGAGGCATCCGGAGCTGGTCTTTCGAAAGGCGTTGGCTCTGCGTCAGGAGTCCATTGGCGTTAGTTATATGGTGGTGATTTGGGCGGTATCTACACCTGCCATAGCTTGTGCATGTTCGGACGGACTAGGCTTACGCTGTACATGTATGGTCGGCTCTTTCGCGACTTTGGAGCTCCTGTTTGATTCTTTTATTGGCAATTTTGATACCCGACTCGTATCTGATTGCCCTGAGCGACGGCGGGATGATGAGGATGAAGAAGTCCGAGAACCGCTACGTTGCTTCCCAACGAGCGGCTCCCTCGTGGGCACACGCTCTGAAGGCCCTACTCCCGATTCAGAACTTTGCCCCCTCGGTCCAATTTCATTACTATGATTGGTGCCGTTACCATTCGTAGTGTTCTTTGGGTCGTTGGTTGCTGTGTCATCGTCCGAGACTAGCGTAATCTCATGATCGTAGTCGCTATCTCGCAGCCCCGAGGCACGTCGCGATGTGCGAGGTTTGCGTATTCTCGGTATCGTCATTCTATTTTGCTCCTCAATCCCGCCGATACACAAATTCGGGCTTTGATCGGGTGCGGGTCCCCTCCCCTCCGGATCCGCAGACTGTCCGTATCCTTCTATGGTCGATGATATCACAGCATCACCGCGAGCTGAAGGGAGATGCAAAGTGGCGAGGAACTGGATTCCGGCGAAGCCTTCAATCAAGGTAAAGGTAGAGACAAAAAATACACTAAAGTTTGTAACAATATGCCACCAGCGGGCTGCTCAGAGGATTTCAAGAGCCGGTCCGCGTGAGAAGATACAGTTAGGTCTTGGGGGAAATAACAAATACCGTGCGCCGCTGTCTCGTGTTCAGTAATTACAAGCAGCGCACGCCAGACGAGCAAGTCGCAACGCCACGTCTGGAGGCACGGTCGGTCGTTCCAGACTCTGTTAATTAGTCCGATCAAGGGACGGTAATACAAGAAGTAAAAAAAAAAAATAAAAATAAAAAAAATAAAAAAGACAGTTTCAATTGATCTCAGGGTATCGAAACTTGATCGTGGGCCGAGGAGCTGTCAGGTCCATCGGACCCATGGTTAAAAAGACATGCATGCATCATTGGAAATAATACCTATGTCACGGCATTCATACAGGCAATGTTGGTGGAATGGGACCAGCTGGAAAGCCCTGGAGCTGAAATTTACAACAGGGTGTAAGAATTGCATGGGTCGCACGCTAAAATGCATTGCAGCCCACTCGCCTGAGCGGCAGGGATTGTCGAGCGCGTCGAGCCGTCGATGACGTCGGTGTTGCAAGACGTGGACCGCCGCTGTGCTTGCGGGCTGTAAGCGGGTGGCATCCTCTCCCATCTTGTATTGAGATGAACCCTCGAATCTCCGACTTACAGTGCGGTGGCCTCTCGAGATGGAATAAAATAAGAAGTTTGTTAAAATTTATAGACAAATCTTGAACACCTGGCACACACCAATAGACACCCACTGGTTTCAAAATAGTTAAACACTAATTACTGGCAGCAAGATGCTATGGTGTTAGTTCATTCACACCGGTCGGTACATACACAGAAGCTGTTCCTCTTGAATTGACAAACTGAAGCTGGAAAATGTGGGGAGCTTAGCATCAGTGACAAGGCCTTTCCCCGCAACATGACCACAGCACCTACGTCATGAAAACGTACCAAAGCTCTTCGGAGGCACGCAAGGTGCCCAAGCAGGCTGCTAGCAATGGGGTGATTGGAGCTCAATGATGTGTGTGAATCTTAAACAGTGATGGCTTTGTGTCTCGTGTTGGCAGAGCTTATTACATACTTGTCTGGGCCTTGTTAGATCCATTTGCCAGTACCCACGGAATTGTTCGGGTTCAAACATAAAGCGGCGCAATCCTCCCGACCATTCGTCTTTCCTTCTGTCCTCATATCCATTCCTGTTTGCTCTCAAAACTAGTTTTGACATACCATTCATCAATCAACCGCCATCCGTTCAAAACAACAAATTCGAACCTAGACACCCAAAGATCACCACATAACGAGTCACCATGTCCAAGTCACGCGTTCCCATGATGCTCGGTGTTGCCGGCGTGAGCGGCGTCGGTTACTACCTCTACCAGGCTGGAGGAAGTCCCAAGGTCGCCGAGAAGGAATTTGAGAGTACGTTTTGCAATGCGCGCAACATCTAGGCAAGACGGACAACTGGAAACTGACATAACACGCCACCGCTAATAGAGGACATGCACTCTGCTTCGACTAAGCTGAAGAGTGAGCTCCCTGGACGGGGCTCTGAGGCTCAAAAGGAGGCCGAGAAGCTCGGAGCCCAGGCCGGCGCCAAGTTCGATAGTGCCGTAAGTACCCATTCGTCACACTCGCCACTTGCACGATTTCGCTATTCGCAGGCAGGGAAAGCCATCTTCCAACGATTGCTCAACTTTTACTGCGACGATACGAACCCGCGCAAGAACAACACATGCAACCTGAGCGGCTCAGAATGTTAACATAAAAATTAAAATGTCAGATCGCCAACGCAAAGAGTGAGGCCGCAAAGCTCAAGGCCGAGTCGGAAGCCTACGCCAAGGATGCCAAGGCTGGCGCGATGAAGAAGGTCGACGAGTTCGACAAGAAGGTTGAGGACGGTGCCGCAAAGGCCAAGAGCGGCGTTTCCAGCTGGTTCGGCGGCAAATAAAGCAAAAAAATTGTCTTGATTCTCATTTTTCAGTAGCCTCGCGTGGAAAGAAGCCAGCTCGCTATAATACGGCTGGTTGCGACGGCCAGCTTTTTGTTATGCCTGCATTTTACTTTGTAATCTAAAGCTGCTAATCGGTGTCACTGGGTCGGTGTTTATTTGATAGGGAGCAATTATGGCAAATTCAATTACACTTTCTTCGAATGAAACATGCCGAGTTTTGTGCATCTGGTGTCTCACGCTTGACAACCTGCGCGCTTGTGAGTTATTGATAGTGACAATGTGAGGTGTCCGATATTCTTAGCCGTAAAAATACGCACGATTCTGTCAGGTCGAATAATTCATTACAAATTGCTCTTCCAGGTAAAACAAAAGCTTGGAAAGACGAATTCCAAATATGTCGATCCAATTTTTGCAGCATAATGCAGGCCGAGTAGAAAAATGCTCCGCTAGAACACAGACAGGGTGGGGCGCCTTTTAAGGAGTGGAGAAGATCGGTGCGGCAGGCAAATAGTGTCGGATTGAATGCGTCGAAAATCGCAGGATGATGTTTAAACGCGCTCCCATCCAAACATCCTACCTTCTCCTTGTGTCATGTACAAAATTACCCACGCCGCGACAAGTCGTCAATAAAACCGCACCAAACCGTTAGTCGCGAGAGGAACAACACCTTCCCGGCTGGGCTAGTATCCGCCAAAACTTCGACAAAATGTCGAACCAGTCTTTCCTCAACCAAGCAGCCCCCGAAAATTATGTCGCAGGTCTCGGCCGTGGTGCAACTGGCTTTACGACGCGATCCGACCTGGGCCCTGCGCGCGAAGGGCCAAGCGAAGACCAAATCAAGGAGGCCGTCGCCAAGAGATCCGCACAGCTCGGTCTAACAGGCGACAAGAAAGGAAAAAAGGAGGAGGCCAAAGATGTGGACGACGGCAGGTATCAAGACCCGGACAACGAGACGGGTCTGTTCTCTGGTGGCATCTACGACAAGGACGATGAGGAAGCCGACAGAATATGGAAGGAGGTGGATGACAAGATGGCAAAGCGCCGTCAGAAGCAAAGGTAGGTTTTCCTCCCGCTCAAGACCGCATTCGCCCGGTCGCTTCCCTGCCCCCCTTCTCGCGCCTGACGCTCACGATGAGAGCGGCTGAACCAAACAGAGTACCAACCAGCGTCTTCTGATCCACAGGGAGGCCCGCGAAAAAGCCGAGCGGGAAGAATACGAACGCAAGAACCCCAAGATCCAGCAGCAGTTCTCCGACCTCAAGCGAGCGCTCGGGAGCGTCACGGACGAGGAATGGGCGACGCTACCCGAGGCCAAGGACTTTACCGGCAAGAACAAGCGAGCCAGGACTGCAGCCCACCAGAGATTCTATGCTGTGCCAGATAGCGTGCTCGCAGCCGCCCGCGACTCGTCAGAGATGACGACGACGGTCAACGACGACGGTGGCGCCTCTACAACTAGTGACGGGACCATGACCAATTTCGCAAAGATCGGTGCGGCCCAGAACAAGGTGCTGCAGTCTCGACTAGACCAGGCATCGCAAGCAAGCGGCATGGCTAGCTCCTTGGGCACATCGACCAGCGTGGACCCCAAAGGCTACTTGACATCTCTTGGAAAGCTAGAGTCGGCAGAGCAGGTCAGTGTGGGTGATGTCGACTTTGCGCGCAAGCTCCTCAAGTCGGCCACCGAGTCAAACCCCACAAACGCGCCGGGCTGGATTGCAGCGGCACGAGTGGAGGAGCTTGCGGGCAAGTTCGTCGCGGCGCGCAACATATTGGCGCGCGGGTGCAAACACTGTCCTAAGAGCGAAGACTTGTGGCTGGAGAACATTCGACTCAACGAGGGACGCAACGCCAAGATCATTGCCGCGGATGCCATCAAGGCCAACATGCGATCAGTCAGGTTGTGGGTCGAGGCCATGAAGCTCGAGTCGGATCCCATGTCAAAGAAGAGGGTTATTCGACGTGCGCTGGACCATATCCCCGAGTCCGAGGCGCTGTGGAAGGAGGCAGTGAACTTGGAGGATGACCAGGACAACGCTCGCCTGCTGCTTGCCAAGGCGACCGAGTTGATTCCTGCCTCCATCGACCTGTGGCTCGCGCTCGCCCGGCTCGAGACGGTTGATGGAGCCAAGGCGGTACTGAACAAAGCGCGCAAGGCCATCCCGACATCACATGAGATCTGGATTGCGGCCGCTAGACTACAGGAGCAGATTGGTTCAGACCCGAACGGTATCGTCATGCAAAAGGCCGTCGCAAAGCTCGCAGAGCTTGGAGCCATGCCGAAGCGAGAGGAATGGATCGGCGAGGCAGAAAAGTGCGAGGAAGAAGGCGCCGTCATCACTTGCAACAACATTATACGGGAGACGCTAGGATGGGGATTGGACGAGGATGACGATCGCAAAGACACGTGGATGGAGGATGCCAGGGCGAGCATTAACAGGGAAAAGTACGCTACGGCCCGAGCAATTTACGCGTATGCGCTCAGGGTGTTTGTCAACAGCAAGACTCTGTGGTTGGCCGCCGTGGATCTAGAGAGGAATCATGGCACCAAGGAGGCCTTGTGGCAGGTTCTCGAAAAAGCAGTCGAGGCCTGTCCGCACAGCGAAGTGCTCTGGATGATGCTGGCCAAGGAGAGGCTCCTCGCCGGGCAGCTCAACGAGGCGCGCCTGGTTCTGGGTCGGGCGTTCCAACAGAACCCCAACAACGAGGACATTTGGCTCGCCGCCGTAAAGCTCGAAGCGGATCACAACGAGATCGACGAGGCGCGGCGGTTGCTCACAGTGGCACGGCAAAATGCACCTACAGATCGCGTCTGGATGCGCAGCGTGGCGTTCGAGCGGCAGCTGGACAACAAGGATGCTGCCCTGGAGTTGGTGCAGGAGGCTTTGCAGCTCTTCCCGGCGGCACCGAAGCTGTGGATGATGAAGGGGCAGATCTACGAGGATATGGGCCAGGTGCCGCAGGCCAGAGAGGCGTATGGCACGGGCGTCAAGGCGGTGCCGTCTTCGGTCCCGCTCTGGCTTCTCTACTCGCGGCTCGAGGAGCGCAACAAAAACGTGGTCAAGGCGCGCAGCGTGTTGGACCGAGCGCGGCAGGCGGTCCCAAAGTCGCCGGAGCTGTGGTGCGAGCTGATCCGAGTCGAACGGCGGGCGGGCAACACAACGCAAGCCAAGAACCTCATGGCGACGGCGCTGCGGCAGATGCCGCGCAGCGGACTGCTGTGGAGCGAGCGTATCTGGCACCTCGAGGAGCGGACCAAGCGCAAGCCGCTCTCGCTCGAGGCCATCAAGCAGGTCGAGACGGACCCGCAACTCTTCGTCTCGGTCGCACGCATCTTTTGGGGCGAGCGTAAGCTGGACCGGGCGCAGACGTGGTTCGAGAAGGCGTTGCTGCTCGACGGGGACGTTGGCGACTCGTGGGCCTGGTACTACAAGTTTTTGCTCCAGCACGGGACCGAGGAGAAGCGCGCCGATGTGGTCGCCAAGTGCGTCGCCGTCGACCCGCGACACGGGGAGCACTGGCAGCCCGTTGCCAAGGATCCCAAGAACGCGAAGAAGAGCGTCGAGGAAATTCTCACACTTGTTGCTGCGTCTCTGGGGACAAGGTGAACAAGTCCCACGTTGCATGGGGTCTTAAATGCATGTATGAATATTGATATTAGACTTGTCTTTTTTTTTTTTTTTTTTCACTCTATTTTCGCGGTTACACCTAGTTACAAGAACCCAGCCATGTGGACAGCGAACAAGAAAGCAACCACGCATTCGAATAATTGATAGTCTCTGGCGAGGAGTTACAGCAAGCAATATTATCGGCACTTTGTTGTTGGCCGAGTCGACCAGCTGTGATCCAGCCTGGGTTGCACAACCATGCAACACGACGCTCTCGTGCATTCTCCTAGCATGGGGCCAGTCCCCCGAGGTCGAGCCCGTCCCGAGACATGCGTTTGTTTACTCGTGCAACACAAAGGAGCTTGGTATCACGAAGGGGCTGGCATCTTGCAGCTTATTCAAGAAACCCCGATATTGAAACTGCAACTATGCGCATCGCAATCCCGATGTGGAAAGACAATTCAAGTCTCACTTAGATGAACCCTGACCATCGGGCCTGTACTAATTAGATCTAGCCAGACCTCGAGTGGACAAACGTCTATCATCCGATGGACTGAGTTGCAGATTAGTTCCTACACGGCTAGACGCGAGCGGAGAAACTCTACTAAACTACTGCATAAATGCCATTGCAGTCACACATTTTGATTATTTGACATTGAAACGATGGGACTCGACCATGCGGTGACAAGGAACTCAAAAACGGCTACTATTAGGCAATTTACTGAGGTCTACCTGGATGCCTGGGCATTTAGCAGCGCAATTTATGATTAGACCCATACGTGCGTATACTATGAGTAGAGTAGAGTAGTATTCGTCTTGTTTGATGCGTGCCTCCATTGATGAACGTCAGAGACAGTTTGATGAAGACCAATGGGTCCCCTGACGATGAAACAAACCTTGTTCAAAAGGGCCGACCACTGACAGATCTTGTGGTGCTGGTGTAAGTGGGGAACATCTCAATCCGA
The DNA here is from genome assembly GCF_004337985.1 of Pyricularia pennisetigena. Taxonomy (NCBI): domain Eukaryota; kingdom Fungi; phylum Ascomycota; class Sordariomycetes; order Magnaporthales; family Pyriculariaceae; genus Pyricularia; species Pyricularia pennisetigena. The sequence goes on from NC_043741.1 coordinate 6,592,566, forward strand.
GTTTTTTTTTTTTTTTTTTTTTTTCCTTCCTTATCAGCTTGTTCAAATGCTTTCAAGTCTGGTGCCATGTGAAAGTTACGTGGTTCATCCCTACTCGACGGATGCCTGTCTCGAGATGGCAGGTATTTGACAAACATCAACATACGGTTTCGGGCATGTCGGAGATTATGATGTGCGATTACCACCCTCAACTCTCCTGCCTTTTTTGTCTTCGCTTCATCGAACGGAGAGCCACGTAGTTCCCAAAGATATGACAGGTGCCGACACAATGCCTCATCTATATTGCACTAGCAACCATGATCAAATGACGCTTGGCAAAGCGATGTAGTGAAAGCATGGAGCAAGTAATAAAATTGATCCTGGATAGAAAAAGAAAAATCTAGATACAGAAAAAAGAATGTTCTGGACATGGTCGACATGTAAGGAAAAAAATACTTAGTTTTGCCGATGGGAATACTCCTGAGCCCCTCAACTCCAAAACACTCCCCCATGACAAGTTCAAGCTAGTCAAGCAAGCAAGGGCCCCCTAATTAAACAAGGCATACTATACTCACTGTACATGGCTTCTCAACCTGCCAGAAAAAAAAGGAAGGAAAAACAAAAATTACGGACCCAGACTCGAAAAGAATCAACTCCTTGCGCCTTTCTTTCCCCCAGAAAAAACACACAAACACACCCAAGCAGATGTAGGAAAAGCCCCGAGCAAAGGAAAAATAAAAGTAAAAACAAGGCTTCAAGTCGAACGGCGCAGGTTGTCCCAGTCGTTCCACGTCAAATCCCAAGCCTTCTGGAGGGCAAAGTTCTCAAAGCCAGAGTTTTCATAGGACCACTTGTAGTCATAGACGTCCTTTGTCTTCCAGGCCGTGTCCCAGCCGCTCATGTCCCACTTGCCGTCGGCCTTTTGGTTGTGTATGTCGCTCTGGGCGCCGCGCTCGTTCATGCCGAGCCCGTTGCGGTAGGTCCACTGCACGACGATGCGCTGCTGCACGCTGTAGACGACCAGCTCGCCGGCCCTGGCCATGTCGTTCATGATCAGGTCCACGGGCTGGTCGAGGTTGAAGTTGGTCCGGACCAGGAGCTTGGCCGCGCCGCGCAGGCTGATGATGTAGCCCGTCGTGCACACCATGCCCGCCGCCCTGAACACCACCCGCTGCCGCTCCAGCGGGCCGTTCATCCCGATTTCGTTGAACATGAACCCGTTGTTCGGGCCCCACGGGTCGTCGTACACGCGGAAGGACGTCGATGAGGTGTCGCGCGTGTCGAAGCAGTGCCCGATGGTCAGGATGTCCCACAGCCCCGTCCGCGCCGCCCAGGGATCCTCGGGGTCGACCGGCAGCTCGTCGACGTAATGGTTGTCGAGGGCCGCGCGCTTGGCCGCAAGGCCATTGTCGGCGGCGCCGGCGGCCAGGTCTTTGGCGTGGGTTCGGGTTTCGTTGATGGTCTGTTGCGCCCCTGATGACGTCTGGTCGGGGGTCGTGGCGGGCTGCCGGAGGACGTCCGGGTTGTCCTGGACCAGCAGCTCGCGGAACGGCTTGTTCAGGACGCCCATCTGCTGTCGGAGGTTGACGTCCCAGGCGGCGTCGGACTCGAGGATGAGCAGGGCGGGGATGCGCTTCTGCACCTGGTACTGCCAGACGTTTGCGTGGGCGCGCCAGCAGCCGATCTCGCCCTTTTTGAGCTGGCCCGGCCTGCTGGTGGGGGGCAGGCCCTGGTCCTTGAGGTCGTCGTACGTGACGGCGGGGAAGTTGGTGAGGTCGACGCCGGACAGCAGGGACTGGATGGCGGCCGCGTCGAAGCGGTCGTGCCGATGCGGCAGGTTCAGGAACTGGATCGAGTGCAGACCGAGCGTCGAGTTGGATGCCGCAAGCCGGAGCGCCTCCTCGCCCTTCTCCTTGTTCTGTTGCAGCTCCTTTTGCCTCCCGGCGTGCGCCGTGCCCGCCTTGTCGAGCTTCCTTGTGATGCTGGAGATTAGACCCTCCTGGCTGTGGGGGTAGAAGAAGATGTAGAAGAGGAAAGCGAATACGGCCCAGGTTGAGAGCACCACCATCCCCGTGGAGCGTTTTGTGCTCAACAGGTTCCGCATGGCGTATTTGTTATTGATCATCTTTGGATATG